>NC_051233.1:10439844-10677344 GCF_015220715.1 Pygocentrus nattereri | reverse complement strand
TTTAAAAATATTTCAGCGTAATTCATTTACTGAGATGTAAACAAAGTCAATCAGAGCAGTTTATTGTGAAATAGTAAACTCTAGAGACAATTAGTGATTTTGATTTCTTTACAGTAGTGGTGATAAGAACCAGGGGTCGTGATGCTTATAAGACAAATATAGCCATTTTATTTACTGTCCAAAACAATCAGTGAACCCACACGTGTCTTCTAAGTTTTTATTTGTAATGTTGATGATAGTAAAATATAAAAATATTGGTAAATTCAATGAAATTGTATTTGGGTACAATTAGGCTTTGGGTACTGCTCTTCACATGTTTTAGGCCTCAAATCTATTGCAAAATGGGGCTCCCACGTGGTGCAACGGTCTAAGCGTCATCATCACTTCCTATCGTAAGTTTGATCCATGGTGATGCTAAAGCCATCCACAGCCAGGAGCTTAAATAAAACACTTCAGACATTTGCTTCCCATCACCACTGCTGTGAACAATTCTAAATGGAGCATTCCACATCAAGCCACTAAGTGACTTTGTGCACATATTAATGATTTAAGCAGATATTTTGTAAAAAGTGGAATTCCACTGTTGGAGCCCAAAACAAGGCTTCAGGTAATAGATAAATGCTAGTGCTAATATAATCTAATATTTAAACATGTAATTAAAATAAAACCCTAAACTGTGCTTCACCGACTGATATTACTGCAGGGTTTTTAATGATCAAAAGCCAAATACTTCCACTGTTATAAATACCAATGTTATCGCCTATTTGATATATCGGTCAGGCCCTACTACAGATGCCCAGCTGGGAGGTGGGTGCAAACCTTGGCTGCAGGTATTAATGATGGACTGATCTTCAAAGACTCCTGCTGTCTCCACTGTTAGACAGGGAGAAATGGAGAGTCAGAATGAGTGTGTCTTGCTCCTCCATGGTGTCGACTCAAAGGAAGAGGGGGTTAAGATTCAAAGGGTAAACAAACTCCTCAAACTCCAACATATGGTTAAAATGGACACTAATGCATCTAGAAAGCACACTGAAACACACACACACACACACACACACACACACACACACACACACACACACACACACACACACACACACACACACACACACACACATATGCACAAACCATCAGTCACACATTTGAACAGCAAGATGACCTAGATTAGACCAGAGGGGATTCTGGGATAGGTCACACTATTGCAGTGAAATGCTTTAATGCTTACTAATCATGTTTAGGCATTAGAATTGATTACAACGTTGATGTTTGCTTAAATGAAGGGTGGCCAGTTCTGGTATTGGAGATGTACCACCCTGTAGAGTTCAGATTCAACACAGCTGGCTCTAATATTCAGGTGCACCTGGATCAGATGTGTTGGAGTATGGGTGGAAATAAACTCTCTAACACACAGAACAGGGCTGTCCATCTTTCTTAGTCAAGTATGATTCTGGCTGCCCACTGAGTGCATTTATTTATGAGCATTCAACGCTAATTTACTAATAATGCAACACATTGTAACAACGTTAATGCATTTTTAGTTTGACCCTTCAAACCATCTGTAGTAGCACAGGCTGAAACTCAACTGCTTGTACAGCTTGTGGTTTCTTGTTACACTGGAGGCTCTCATGGGTCTTCTGTGAGCACCTGCTACAGCATAGTCTACTGAAGGTATCACTTTAAAACCATTTACAAGCTGTATTTAAACTAGAGGGCTATGTTGCTATTCAAACAAAAGTGTTTTTTTTAAAGCATACCTTCAGCACCTTCAGCAGATTATGCTGGACAGTGCTCATAAGAGACCCTCAAGAGCCTCCACTGTAACAAGAATCCACAAGCTGTATAAACAAGAGTAAGAAAAAGCAGAAAAGGTAGAAGCACTGGCTTTATATATGATACAAATATACATTATATATATATATATATATATATATATATATATACACACACATATATATATATATATATATATATATATATATATATATATATATATATATATTGCTGTTGTCTGAATGGTATTTCTAGTTTTAGATTTTCTGTTTTTGACATAATTTGAAAATGCAAGTTGGCCCTTGTTTGTGTGTAATTTTCATGAAGGATGGCCAAAAAAAAGTCTGGTTCTATTGACTCACTTTGAAAGTAATGTACGTTTTTTTTGTGCTCCTGTAAAGTTAACATTTTAGAGATATGAGCTTTTGTTCTGATAATATTTTCCGATTATATAGACTTATTGGTTGGAACATGCAGCCACCGTTGCTCTCACTGAATGTCAGTGAGGAAAAGTGGAAATGTTTGCTCTGCATTGACAAGATGAAAATTACATCACTGAATTACTGAAAGAAACATACACATTCTAAAGAAGCTTATTTTGTCAATTCGTATAGCAATAACAAAATATGTTGCTTTTTAAATGGGAAAAAAAAAACTTACATAGGGTTAGCAAATTTAGCAAATAAGACAAATACTATCCAGAGCATTTAAATACATAAATTAATATAATTAGTCAAGATTATTCACTTGACAGAGCTTATTATTATTTATTACTCATTTGCTTATTTTTATATGTTAAATATAGCTATAGTAATAACAGTAATAAAATGCATTTTTTTTTTAAAATGGCACAATAATTTTTATGGTAAATAAATGAAGCAAAATAATGTAATTAACTACAATTCTGATTTGACAAACCAAATGTATTTACTAGTTTGCTTGTTTTTAGAAATTAAATAAGGTTAAAATTCTTGGTTAAAATGTGCTTAAAAATCAGATCCTTTTGGTTGTCTAAATAAGTGCTCAGCTGGACAGAGTAATACAGTACAGTACATCATTTATGCTTTAAAAAAAGCTGACATATTTCATGTGATTACAGCTTATGGTCTTATTATTCATACATAAATTAATATGTTTATGAATTACATTGTTTAAGTCATTTTAACATTCAGGCTCTTTCCAACTGTTTTGTGACATGAATGCCCTCTGGTCAGACTTTCAATTCAAAAGTAACTGCAGAGTAACTGAGCATCACTCTGACATGGCATGAGAAGGACAAAGGCAGGTGAGATGACGTTGGGGGGCAGATGGAGGAGAAGACTGTGAGACGTGGAGACACACCTTTCTTGGAGCGTCTAGGTTTGGGCGGCGGGGCCGGACGGTGCGGAAGCTGAGCGAGTGAGCGTGTGCCTTGATGGAGGTCAACACAGGAGAACGCGGATTGAAAGCAAACCAGACAACAAGCGGGCAGCAAATGGATGAAGTGCCCAAAGAAAAGCAGGGGGAAAAAACAACAACAACAACAGATTGATGATGTTAACGAAAAAAGAAAACCTCAAACAGAAACTCCATCAACAGCAGTCAGCAAGGCAGACTACAGTGAGAAGGAAAGGGTTAAACCATCGCTGTCTGAGAGCATTCAGCTTGCTCTGAGATCAGCACTGTGGCTTTAGCAAGGAGCTCTTTCCAAGTCACAGCTGAAACGCTTGCGTGATGAAAAAAACACAGCAACATCAATTACAACATCATCAATAACACTGAAGCGTTATTTTTGGCATTTCTTTGTAAAGTACTGTGTAACATTGGGCCACTGCGAATGAAAAAAGCTTAGCAAAAGCACAAATGGGATTATGAATGTCTCTGAAATAAACAATAAACAAACCAACATTCAGCACATACAGAGGCCTTGAATCAAACAGCCACACTTCAGGGGGATGGGCCCCTCACATGGAGTTAGTTTCTAAATGCTAATTTTGGGAACAAAAGAAATCGGAATCACCATTACAAGTCTTCTTCCATTCTTTTTCAGAGGGCTCTTCCCTGGATGTCTGGCTGTCTGAGTCGCTGTCTCAGGGTCACACAGAAGTGCTACAAAGCCTAAAGGGGCATTCCGGCCTAATATTAGCATGTGATATTAGTGACGCACCGAAATGAATATTGGCTGAAGCTGATACCGAAATTAAGAACATGCTGGGCTGGAAAACCATAACGGAAAACTGAAAAAAAAAAAAAACAGTATAAATAAAAGCAATCTATATAAAATGGAGTTCTGGATTAAGTGAAATTTGGGGGGGTAGACTTTGCCTGAAACCCTTCCTCTTTCCAATCTAACACCCTACAAATTCCCATCTCTATCTTCCATTTCTTGTTACGTTTCCACAATCCCCATCAGTACGCAATCACCTTCCTGTTCCTCAGACCTACATCAGCTCTACCACAGTAGCCTCATAAATACAAGCACAAGCTGCCCAGAACTACAAGCCAAGTTCTCAGAGTTTTTCCCTCCCTCCGACAGTGCTATCGTACCACCTCCATTACACTGGCAAAATAAACATACTAAAATTATGCAGTATGTGCCACAAAATTCACTGCCCTCAATAACACAGAACAGTCAATGAATTCTGTTATTGTTTTACCTACACTTTGCCTTTTGTTCGGCAATTATAAAAGCACTTTCTATTTTATTTTCTGTGCATCTTTTTAGCATTTTATTTTTATGTTTTCCATTTTTAAGTACTTTTTTTTTAATTTTTCCTTTTTGCTCTTATCTATGCAAAGTACAATGAATTTCCTTGCGTATGAAATGTGCTATATATATATATATATATATATATATATATATATATATATATATATAAAAAGCTTTCCTTGCCCTTCACTTTCATACTGCAGTGTCGTTTGTACATTTTCTCGGCATTTTAAAAGCTGGGGCTACAGACAGTATTGGTGCACTAGCAGGAACCTTCCTCTTTGTTTCTCTTGTTTTGCTCTATACTGCACATTAAGTGGCTCTTCGTGTTTTAGAGGTGGTATCAAAACTGTAGCGGTGCAACCCTATCTAATATATATTTATCATGTTATGTGAATGCTGTAGCGCTGTATTGCATCCCTCATCCTCACCAGTTTAACAGAATTCACACTTTTGCATCTTCTTTTATTCAGCAATGTTCTCTCACTACAATACCCAGCATGCATTACGCAAATACGTCACGCAACCGAGAACCCTCTCGTGGTAATAAAAAAAAATGTTGATCGCTAGTGCAACCACTGATAGAGGTGAATAAAACAATTCAGAAAAAATTTTATTTAAACAACCCTCTCAAGTATCCACCACAAAGCAGTCGTAGCTCTTCTCAAGATACATCATCTGAGGGGGGGTCTCCTCATCTTAAACCTCTCAGTCTCAACCTAGAGACTACAATAGCACTATAGGATGCGAATGAGCAGGTTTACAACAGATGTTGTGATGGTTAATGTCTCATTTTGGCCGGAGTGCCTCTTTAAGTATGAGCTGATATCATAATTCGATGAACAGCTGCATGCAACCAATGTTTAAGTAATTTTTAAAAAGCCTAAATGTCCATTTAAAATGTAAAGAAATACTTTAAAACATAATCTAAGGATTGACCTTTTGGGATCACACTGGGGGATTTAGTAGTGGTACACAAAAATCTGCAGCTCTACTAGCTGGGGAGGAACATGCGCTAAGAAGATCGTCTATAATTTTAGAAACATGTTCTGCTATATGAAGTTTATCCTCATTAGTCATTTTTAGAAGCAGAAGAAAAAAAATCCCACTGCTGCTGAGTTATGTAACCCAGAACAGCTGTTGATTCATCTAGATTTAGTCAGTTGATCTACTGAATGATCTACTTTCTGATGAAATGAAGCAACAAATCTGCTGAGTTTGCAGTCTCACTGACTGTCACGCAATGATCATCCACTCGTTCTTTAGCTTTAAAGGAAAAAAAAAGACAAGGGAGCACGTTTTGATTGGTTGGTGCAGTATGGGGGTGGGACTTGTAGAATGACAGACAGTGAAACGCACCTATCTTCTCCATGGATGCATCAGTGGAGAGAAAACCCTGCTGCAGCAGCTGCTCCTTGGTCTCCTCGTCATCCACCTGGATTTCAGACACCATGTTACAGGGCACATAACCATGACGACCACCTGACTCGCCCCGGTAAAACCCATCTGCATCTTTATCACCGTAGACCTGCAGATAGGACCAAGAAAGTGAGAAAAAACAGGACTTTAGGGCTGCATGACGGAGATAACATACCAGCACTGTGAGTACGTTGCTAGATGCCGTCACTACAATGCATCTTGCAACATATGAAAAATCTCCCAGGGAATCAATATTGTCACATGGTAAAAAAAATAATAAAAAACAAAAAAACTCTCTTGATTGTTCAAATTTACAAGACAGTTTAAATAACCAACAACAAGAAGCAAATATCAAATATATTGAAAAAGCACACATTTACACCTATTTACTGACTATTTTTTTCTAATGTGCCTCACAACAGCTCTACATGGAAAGAGAAACATGATCTCTCACATAACAGTTTAGATAGCAACATATTTAATACATAAAAACAAAAATGAAAGGAAATAAATAGGAAGTCAAGTAAACATGTCAAATATACATTTTCTCTTGGTGCAAGTCCATTTTTCACATCTTAGCTCATGTAAAAAGACCTTTATTATTATTTTTACTGCAAAAAACTGGTCCATATACATTGAAATACTGACACAGAAAACAGAATATTAATCATGTTATATCATGTTTAGAAAGTGGTTTGTTAAGGTTCCAGCAAAGATGGCTAAACTAAGTGTGTAAATGTATTAAGCATGCAGAGGTCTGTCATATAGCTGCAAATATAAAGTGCTTTGTCTTGTATGCAGCACCAAAGTCTCTCAGCGGGCCAACTTGGCAAGACCCCCGCAGTCAGTTTTTCCACGTTATAAGAATGTATTTAAAATAACTGGCAAAATAATATACTAACGGACAAAATCACTTACATGGTTTGTAGCGTTTGGCTCAGATAATGTCAAAACATGTTAAAATCTACAAAAGAGGTCAAAACAGCAACACAATATTTGACTGAGGGCATCCTCGTCAGGTGTTGGAGCTGGGATCATGTGATTGTCAAGGTTCTTTCTCAGGATGACAGCATTTTCAAAAATATCTAACAAAGTCACTGGACATCATAACACACTTGGAGAAAAATCACTAGCTGCCAATTCTGTTGGGTCAGCTAACAGATACTAGAATCATGCTGAGTGACACGGGAGAGCGAGGGTCATCCTTGCCAGCCAGAGAGAGCGAAGCCAATTAGCCTCTCTTGGAACAGCGCCAACGCTTAGACTTTTGAGCCATTTCAGAGCCCTATTTACTGTCTGATGTGATTTTTAAAAAATATGTGCTTTCGGTAGTTGTATGTGCTATTTCAGTGTGGATAGAAGAAGAAAAAACATTGTCTTTTGTAGCCATATGAGTATGACCAAGGTCTGAGACCAGATACTACCAGCACTGGTCTCGGATGGTGATGCCACAGCGTTCCGTACCTTAATGATCTGGCCTTCCCTAAAGGGAAGCTCCTCTTCTGCAGCATCACGATTGGGCGACATTGTGGCAGGGTCATAGGGGAAGAGGGCAACGAAAACTCGCACTTCATTTTCACCAACAGGCCTTGACTCTGCAACATCTGAACACACCCACAAACAGACACAGACACAGTGTTAGGCTATCAGCTTGGACCCACATGCTGAAGCTGCATAAATGTAGACACTGCCCGCCCCTCCCCTCCATCCCCACCCCAGGCTCAAAATGGCGCAGTCCAGGCGTGTCCTTAAGTGAGGTAATCACAGTAAAACCCACTGAGCCTAAGCTTGCATGAGCCGCTTGAGAAACGTGCAATCTGCACACACTTTAACCCAGAGAGAGAGAGAGTGAGTGAGTGTGATGGCAGATGCATGCATGTGCTTCAAACATCAGAAGCACATTATATATGAATGTATCCGGACACCACCTTTCATTATTGAGCTCAGCTGTTTTAAAGGGCCCATATCACAAAAAACCTGAGCTTTCCTAATTTCCTTAATAAATAAAAGAGTTTGATGTATTATGTAAATATTGTTAAAGTTGCTAAATATATCGCTCACCCCTCCAGTCCATTTAAGGAAACTAGGCTGCAAATCCAGCTCATTCTCACTTTTTGTGATGTCATGAAAAGTAACATATCACTGCTCTTTAAACAAAACCTCATATCTCCAAAATGGTAACTTTACAGGAGAAGCAAAAAACATACACTATTTTTAATGTAAGTCCAAGGAACCAGACTTTTTTCCAAGTCATTTTGTGCCATTTCTTTTGGTCCATTCATCATGAAATATCAGTCATATCAGTCATAAGACATATCAGTCTTAAAGGCATGGTAACAGAAACAATCTGTTTATTTCTAAGAGAGGTTGGGAAACACACACGTGTAAGAAAGGACTTATGACCATATGAACTTTGAGTGGCTCTCTATAAAATCCATGTCAAACCACGGTGAATGACTTTGACGTTTCAATGATAGAATTTGGCAGAATCTTTTGGGAAAATGATGAAAACTGATGAAATTTCTTTTGTAACAGGCAGCACATTCATGCAGTATATGGTTGCCGAGTGTAATGCAGAAAAAACAACCATTTGATTTGATTCTGGTCTGCACAAACATGGACCTTTACATGCTTCTCCCTGCATGAGAGTCCATTATGACTCTACACGGCTCTTGTGACCTGTAAATCCACAGAGAGGTTTTCTGAAGGGCAGCAGGTCACCGTGGCAGCAAGGTGACAGCATCACGGAGCCTCGTGTATGCTGATCTGACCGGCTGAGGGAGTAGGGGATACGCGCTGTAAAGCGTCCAGCATGTTTGACTTAAGCTCCATCTCATTACGCAGGATCGCACCATCTGTAGCATCAAGGGTGGAGCTCCCAGAATGTTTTCACATCCCTCTGAGAGAGCAGGCCTGTGTGTGTGGCTTTTTTGCTCTATAAAGGTGTTGTGTATTTTTACTTTTAGTGTGAAGTTAAACATGTTTAAGGAAGTAAGAGAGAAGATCTAACTGCAGA
This sequence comes from Pygocentrus nattereri, assembly GCF_015220715.1. NCBI lineage: Eukaryota > Metazoa > Chordata > Actinopteri > Characiformes > Serrasalmidae > Pygocentrus > Pygocentrus nattereri. The sequence continues at coordinate 10,668,450 of NC_051233.1, read as the reverse complement.
TGGTTTATATGGTATGTATGCAAAAAATTTGAGCCCGCTGGTCAAATGAAAGAGAACACATTCTGCACATTTCAATGCCCAATTGCTGTTTATTTACTGACTTTAACATATTGGAAAAAACATTTCCAACCCTTGCACTGGCCACATTTGGTTTTTTTCCTAGTTTGTTAAATTCAGCAGATATGCAGTAATTGTGCATTAAGAACTGTGTTTTGCTTGTAAAAACACTTCTTTAGACATTTAACTATAAAAAATAAACTATTTAAAATAAAATTGACATATGAAGTAGTTTGCTTCAAGATTTCTCCTCATTCACCCAAGCCATCGCATGAATTTGTTAAATTTCATGACCAGAACGCTTGATTTAACATGAATTACCAAGTAGACAAACCAGGTATTGGATGACTGCTACAAGGAGAGATCTGCAAATGGTTAAACAAACATACTGACAGATGTAAATTCACTTCTTCTTCGTATTCATTGTAATATTAGTATTTTAGATAAATATCTTTTTAAACCTATTTTTTAATCTATTTTTAAATTTGATGCCTGATACAGTGCTTGGCAACTTAATTGTTAAAAAGAGCCATTTTGTCCTCTCAACAAAAATCAAACCACCATTTGTTTATGTCCATTTTACCATCTTGGCTGTAAATATGTCTCAGTTTATGCTAATGCTTTAGTATAAGCCAAAAATATAAATGAAAATCCAGACTTCCTTTACTTCCTTTACAGCTATAGCTGCTTTTCTCACATCTCCGGCAGGAAACTTTTCTACAAAAGTAGAATAGTTTCTTGTAAAATGTCCCAACATTAAATTTTTTTCGAGGCTGAAATCAGCTTATCGTTTGAATTTTCCCGTTCCACCTTAAATGGTGCCTGGGGCACCAGAATGTAACCGCTGCACCATTTAAGGTGGAACGGGAAAATTCAAACAAGAAGCTGGTGAACGAGAAGCAAGACATTTTCTCGTTGCAGATTAAACATATTAGGACACCAACTGGAATGATAATAAATGCAAATAAGTCCATTTGTCTTCAAATTATCGATGTTCGTCTTATATCTTTCTCTTTGCCTCTTTGTCAGCAACTAGCGAGGCCAGATTCTTATCTGCGTTGCTATGGTGACCAGCAGTCTGCACACCAATCTTCAGGGTTAAAGAGTGAATTAGAAGTTATACATTATCAGCGTTTGTTAAAAATGTGTTAGACCTATCACTATCAGCAACTCCAGAGCCGCATGTTGCTGACCCCCTGGCCTAAAACCTCTGCACAGTACGTTTACTGCCACACCATTTAAGATGGAATGGAAAATGTGAGAAGATGGCAAATATGAAGCCAACTCCAGCATAACTGTATTTCTTTTATTCTCTTATTATAAGAGATTTGGCAGTTTTAAAAGTCATTCTTATTAAAATCTCATGCATTTGAATGAACTTGAAAGGTGTGCAGGTTATATGGATCCAGTCCATCAATCTAGCTAAGTTTCTCCTCATAGACTTTTTGGGAGACTGCTTCTTAACTGTCCACATAACTTTTTGTGGTCATTCTGCTTTATTTTGCTTGATCTGCATCTTCTTCCACCTACAGGCCCTTTTGCTGCTGCAGCAGTGGCAAGACCAGCCACATCAGAGCAGTCAAGCTACATGTTGACTGCCAAAATGGCGGCGGGGTGTTCTTAGTGATGCAATCGAAAACTATGAATTAAACAAGCACAGTACTATACGTGTGTGAGAAAAAAACTGACTACTGTATGTTTGTGAGAAAAAGAGGAAAACTGACAGAGGAAAGAAAAAAAAAAGAAAAGCTGAGCATGAGAGAGACCAATACTGTAATGATTAAGAAACACCAGAGATGATGAGTGAGAGAAAAAGAGTGTGTAAAACAGAGAGAAAGATTAGAGGGGATAGAGAGAGAGAGAGAGAGAGAGAGAGAGAGAGAGAGAGAGCTACTCAAGCGTGGTTTCATGCAGGCTAATCTGGGTTACTATTTTCATTGCTGTCACTTCCTCCTCTCTCATGACAAGCCGTTTTGGGTTAAGCCTGTGCTTAGCTTAGAAAGCTCCATCTATCCCACCCCCACCCCCCTTCTTTCTCGTTTCCCCTCTAAGTTTTAAGAAAGAGACCTCTTCGTCAGGCCACTGCCATAGTTTCTGGTTGATCAACAGACATTTTGAAAAGCTAACCTTTTTCTTTTTTTTAAGTTGCATTAACAGATGCTAGAAATGCTTAATACCTTCTCCTTTAAAGTAGGAGTTTTCTTTCTGACAACACCATCGAGAGGAGAGGTGGAGAAGGTGGAAGCTTCCTACCTTTGGGCAATCTGGTCTCTGATCGGCTTAATTTCGGGGATAGCTCTCTGGGGACACACCAGGCTGCTCCTGTGTCTGTCAGGGGAACCTCTCGACTTGCTGTTTCCTGGGATAGAAATACAGTCATTACTACATATTGGGGTGCACCATACATCAGTGGGTAAAAACGACTTATATAAATGGAAATGTTATAACCGATACAGGAATTATGGCCAATAATTTAAAGTCTTTTTTTAGCTTGTGCATGCACTGACACAGTCACTAATAGTAGGAAGTTTCCTTGTGCATGGACAGTGTAGTGGATAACATCACTGCCTAGTACAACCCTGAGAGAGCACGGTTTGATTAACTGTCCAAGAAAAAATTGCTTCTGACTGTATATGTGAAGGGTAAGACTTGCTTCTATGCTTCTAGATCAGATTATCTGCTAAATAACACACAACTCTTTTAAAAACTGTTTGATTTAGTTGTAACAGTCTTTACATCAAAATTGAATTACTGAATGACTTAAGTAAAGACACCACACCCACCATCAGTTCATAATCTTAGAGGAAGTAAGAAGGATTCTGTTGTGTAGGATAAGTATCAAAATTAAGGTTTCAGTATTAATACTGCCAATGCAAAATTACTGTAATAATACCCAGCCCTATACTGGACCTTACAAATGGACCTGATGATATAACCAAGAGGGCCTGCCCAAGACCCTGGCATTAGATATTAACATTGTTATGAGTATTATAACACAATAAAGTATTAATTGCCATTAATTCAATTACTTCAATTACTGGTTTTCATATCGGCCTAGAAATTCCATATCAGTGCATCCCCTCTGCATACTGCATACACCCAAAGACACTGCACACAAGCATACTAAGCACACACAACTGCCCACATGTACAAACTCTTGTTTAAGCACAGTTTGCTTCAAAGGCCACAAAAGCAGCACCTGAGGTTGGTCTCACTAAGAATACATACACATGCAGCCTAACACAGCAAGGATCAACAAGGATCTGGAGGGGAGGGAGCATACCTCTAGGGTAACGTGTCTATTAGGTTTAAAAGTCAAAATAAAGGCTTGCCATTTGTCAACATTCACACAAACAACCCCGAAAGCCCCTGACATTCAAGGCTTCGGGTTTTAAAGGAACTGAAGGAGGGTTCTTGTTGAGTTTCTCTGGAAGAGCAAGAGGTGCAACAAGGGTGCACTACTATGGAGTCAGCCACATATAAGGGGGCCAAGCACTGAAAAGCTCTATTTTCACAGATCTCAGAACAGTCAAAGACAGCACAGGGCACAAAGTGAATGGAGAGCTTAGCTGCAGAGCATGACTACGTGAAGAGACAAGAATCCACTGGAGGAGAAGAATGGGGAGCATCCACAGGGAGTAACAGGACAGGTGCAGGCCTAAACCTTTTGCATTCAAGTTGGAGATATGTCCTAGGCCCCACAATCGAACCATTTACACTGGTATATAGTAGAACATACAAGTGGAAAATGGCTCATTACATACAAGCTGTAAATGCAGATTAAAACTACTGTGAATAAGTGGTATGCTAGCCATGAAAGGTGCAAAAGGTTTCAGCCATTTCCATTAGGACTTGGTATTCCAGGAAGGAGCTAAACCTGCGGGATTATGCTATGTAACACACCCATGAGTGGTGGCCCGGTGGCATGATTGCAGGCAACTCCTGTTTGAGCCGTCTCGGCAGGGGCACGGGATGATATTCATGGTTGCCACCCTCGACCCACCACTCTGAGCTCATCTGCTCCACCACTACCTCTCCAGGATCAAAAGGCACCGGCTCGTCATCTGTCCCATACTCCACATCAATCTCCACAGCAGGTCCCGTGGGTGATTTTACGCGATGCACTGTCCTGCTGAGCAGGTAGGGTACCTGGTCTGTCCCAGATGGCATCGCTACTAGATCAGAGGTCATCTGACTCCGTAACATGGCCTCCCTGCGGAGTCGGTCGCTGTCCCGTTGTGTCCGATGTGGCCGCCGGACTACTACCTCCCTGCTGCAGGGTCCGGCATACAGGCTGCTATCCGAGTCCAGCTCCACCTCCTCGTCATCTTCGTAATTGATGGTGTCCACCGTGTCAGCATAGTGTACCCTGGGACGAGGCCGGACTTGCCCAGCCCCTCCATGCATTGCTGCTGGCTCTCGGACTTTGGCTTTGTGGTAAGGTTGGCGGTGCTGGTGGGAAAGGGGGTGATGGAAAGCTTCAGAGCCATGGTGGTGGCTCTCTCCTGGGACAGGCCGACACATTGACGGCCCCTGGACAGGAGGCGCCCTGGAGGAGTGTGGCTCAGATTCAGTATTGTCCTCTTCCTCGGTCACCTCAGGTATGCTGAACAGCTGCTTGTTGTGATAGGCCTGGGGGTGGAGCTTCAGGATCTTCTCCAGCACTTCCTCGTCACTGTCTGGCTCCCAAACCTCGGACTGAGGAGTGGGACCACAGCAAAACCAGGGCAAGGGGTGTGGCCATTAGACAAGGGAGGGGTGTGCAGGCAAACACGAACACAAGGACATACATGTAGGGTGAGTTGGCATTGTGAAAGGACAAAGGGAAAATATAGAGAAAAAGAGAAAAGAGGAGAAAATTAAAGCAGCAGAACAGAAAGAACATAAAGAAGAAAAAGAAGCATGACAGTAGATTACATCTCACAGTGTGAGGGTTCGTTCAGAAGCCTAAAGAAAAGGGGGCAAAGAAGAGTGGGAGATTTATGACACTAAAAGAGAATTTATGATGTATATTGTGCTCAGTATCTTCCCAGGCATATTCTTCTGAACCACAGTATGGTTTCGGCTCACCCTGCCAGCAGGTCCAGAGTTGTAATTTCTAGGTGTCACATCAGCCGTTGACTCCGAGTACAGATCCTCCTCCTCTTCCTCCAGGATGTCGGACAGGTCTGACCGGCTGCTCTCCGCAGGGTAGTCAGGAGGAGGGTCCATAAGACCTCCTGCATATATCTGCACAAAATCCAGCAAGGAACACAAACACAGAATCAGAGCCACAGTTTCACAGTTTTCAGAGACAGAGCAAAAAGGACCAACACTAGCCACACACAGTCATAAGCACACTTCGAGCATCCTAATGACATGTTTTATTAATTTTCTATGTGGAAATCTACAGGGGACAAATTTAAATAAAAGACTTTTTGTGCAAATTTAAGTGCAATTTGTATCTGTTGAAATGAACAACATCATGATTCTTCAAGACGTTTTCATGATACACAATAAGTCACAACATCTGATCAGGTGGTACAGACAAAGTGGTGCCACATTTAAAAAATCGAATTATTTGCATTTAGCAATTCATACACTGTGCTGTACTAAACACAAATCTGCTCTCTTTGTAATGAAACATGCATTTGGAATGAGTTTAGTACTGACAATGTCCACAACATGCTCTGAGAACCTTACAGCAACATACTGTGATGTAATTCATCACAATAACAATAATATTGTCATATTGTCCAGCTCTAATACACCCTTTTCACAAGAAATGGAAGTGCATAAATGCTGGGTAAAACTAGTTCCGCTATTGCTTAACGGACATTTACTACCCTCAGACATAAAGGCGTTCATATCACTTCAGCTCACCACTGAAAGGTGTGTCACTTGCAGTTTCTGAGGGAGAAAATGAACCGTTCCTCTGAAAGCGGCAGTAGCAGCAGCTTGCACAAACTGCATTTAGTGTAATGTTAGTCAGCAGCAGTGACACAGTGACGCTGCTGACACAGAGGCTCTTCTACCCCATATGACAAGGTTTATCCCTTTGTTAATTGCACAAACCCATTTTGCTCTGCTCATGGTCAGCAGACAAACCACTGAAACTGAGATAAGGCTGTTTTTGCTTCAAGCTTGAACACTCAAGTAAGCTGCACACACTGTACTGTTATTTTTATTGCTTTAGCGGAATTAGTGTTACCCTGCAACGAGTACTTCCAGCAGAAAAAATGGGCTCATTGGAAATCAATAAAACATATAAACATTTTATTTTACTTTTCTCCCCCAAATATGTTAAATTCTGCAAGCAAACGATACCTGTGCATTAAATGTGCAGATGTGTGTTCTCCGTAAAGAATGCCATAGACAATCAACTAGCATAGAACCAGGAGTGCCCAAACTTTTAATTATGACTGTATAAGCGTAAATAGCACTGGACAAAAGTCAGTGACCACCCTTTTACTGATTGCACTTGCAATCAAATGGCTATTATTTATTTTTCAGCACAGCATAAAGGTAGAAAATTTATTTTTAACAGAAAAATAAACAGACGCCTCAACAACTAAATATAATCATAATAATAATAGAACATTTTCAGTGTTTAGTGTGTCTACTCTTCCCCTTTATTACTGCTTCCATTCTTTTCAGGGGACTTGCTTTCAGGCTTTCAAAGAAATCTGCAGTAATATTTTCCACACCTCCTAAGTTCAGTCCTAAAAGTTGGTTGCATTTTCTGTAATCCCAATAAGGAATTTAGACTCATCAGCCCACAGAACCTCACTCCACATCTCAGATCTCTATTTTCCTTTCACAGACTTGACAGCTGACTTTTAGACCTGCTTCTGTTTTGGCACAGTAGTGGGGTGGACAGGAACACCTTATACTTAATGGCTGTTTTGACTGGAAGTTATACAAAAGGGTGGTCGGCACAGCACTATACACATGACATAACTTGTATGTTTGAGGTGGACGAGTCAATATGTTTGGCATGCAAGTTTAAATTTAGGTAACTGATTTATTCATGTGTTCTTTATATGTTTTCTGACTCATCAGACATAACATTTAAGAAAGGGGCCATCACATGCTTATGCCCATGCGCACTGTATACTAAGCTATATCATGGTACACTGCACTCCATCTACAGGGACGGCACAATTTGACTGATAAATTAAGCCGAATCAAATTCTGATCCTTTGTCCCAGCTCTTTTAACTACTGCGTGATATTTCTGTCACCGTCATTGATATGACAAACAAATATTATCTACAACCACCCAGAGTGAGGATCTTTTTAAAATCTACAGTGTGGAGCTATGGCTCTTTAACACATCTTTAACACGGTTAAACTAAGTGCAGGTAAAGTGAATTTACACAATAAGAAGAGGAGCGGTGCCTTTGAACCTGAGAAAAATTAATACATTGCATTTTAGACAAACTACAAATTTGAATCTAATTTACCTAATGCACCATAAACACTGTATTTAAAGGGAAAAAACAATCCAAAAAAAACTGAACACATCAGTTCACAGTGTGTTACAATATATGAAGTGATTTTAATACATCACTGTAAAGTAATTAGCATAGTCCAGCATATTTTAGCGTGTTTGGCTGTATTGCTTACAAAAATGTCGGAATGAGACTACGATTCAGTATCCAGGGTAAGGAACTTTCTTCTTCTTCTTTCGGCTGCTCCCTTTAGGGGTCGCCACAGCGGATCATCTGCCTCCACCTTGCCCTATCCACTGCCTCCTCTACTTTGACATCCCTAATTTGCAGATACCTAAAGCTTTACTGCCCTGACCAGCAAACTGACCTTTATTCTGGGCTGAGGCTCAGGCCGCAGGAACTCATCAATGGACACCAGCCGGGCGTTCTCTCTGTCGTCTTCTGGCTCAGACTCCAGCGGGGAGGGGATGGGTGGCCGCAGTGGGTGTGTGTCGGGCACGTTGAGCGGATCCGTTCCTGTGGCGGTGACCTTGGGCACGCTAGGAGCAGGCGGAGGTGTGTGGAGCTTGGCACGGGGGTCCTCCAAGAAATCAGAGATGGAGGCGACGGGACGAAGGGACTTCGGGCTGTCTGTGTCTCTGCTGGGCTCCGGCATTGCTGCGGGGACCACACTAGGCTGCGCAGAGGCTGGAGCTGCTGTTGCCATGGGAACAGCCGTGACAACGGGCACTGGGACTGGTACAGGAGTGGGCACAACCACAGGTAGCGACACATTCACCTGCTGACAGAGAGAACCCATGGAAAAGTTCTAAGCAACGGAAACAAGGTTAAAAAGAGCATAGGACAAGCTCAGGAACATGGAAGCGCTCTACTAAAATAATGTTTCAAAGAGAAGTTTTAAACTGTGTCCTGGAGCTTTAACCCTTTAGACTTCAACCTTTCAAAGCTTAGAGCTGTTATTTTGGTATACTTTAATTATTATGCCTCAATCACAAAATTAAAGTAATTAAATGCAAATAATGTCATTATTTTGTGCAGTTTGTCATGATTAATCATGATGAATTCATATTTGCTCAAATTTTGCTCCATTTAAAAAGGAGAAGCAGTGTATCTCCTTAGAGCTGGAAAAGTGCGAAAAGGCTTTCACTAGAATGTATTAACTTTAGTAATTCAATGGCATTATTCACTGTGTGAGAGCACAGTTCACATAATGATTTCTATACAGTGACTTCCACAGAGAGGTATAACAGTGTTGCTTTACCCTGTTATTGAACCAAATGGCAACAATCACAGATTCTTTCAAAGCAAAATACAGTGCTTGAGCAGCTGGGCTTCAGTCTGCACTACTACAGATGCTTTGAAACAGGGAAAACGCATTAACAAAAACTACTGATGTTAATCATTTATTATGTTAGCACGCTGTTAATGTGTTAATTTTGACAGCCCAAGTAATTACAAACTTGTATAATTGCATTTAATTATGAGACGAATTTCATTTACATTTCATTTAAATACTGTATCATTTATATCATCTTTGCACTTTGAATATTTTTTCTTTTCTCTTTCTGTTTTGATATAAAATGCCAAAAAAGGCTGTATGCACAACAAAAAATTGTTTTCAAATTTAAATCATAATAAAATATCTCCTCTTTTACCTACAAACATAAATGCGATATGGACTGAAAATCTTAAACCCAGTTTCTCTGTGTTTCTATGAGATAAGGTCATATAAGGGGGTAACTGTTAAGGGTTCATTCCAATTCTGACACCTTGCCTGAATATTCAATACTTCAGGAAAACCTGAAGACTATGCTCCAAAGTGAAGGTCAGGTCACCAAGCTGTCTCCTGCATATTTACCTTTCTGTTGGACTGAGTTCAAACTCAAAACCTAAATAAGTCAACCAATTAGTTGGATCTGGTGTGCCAGATTAGGCTTGGAACACTCTGTGGAAAAGTAGGACAATAGCTGACTACTCAAGAGCCTTCAAACAGCAGCAGGGCTACTAGTAGAGATTCAACATACAAGCCAGTTGGCGTCCAGGTTACAGCACTTCACACTCACTGGTGGATTAGACTTGGCAACAGGTAGTGGCCGTGCTTCCTGCGCAGCCATGGCAACTGTCAGGGGGGCAACTGCAGTGGGGTTTGCCCACGCCTCAACTATGGAGGGAGCGGGCAGGGGGGCATTATTGGTGGTGGCTTTGGCCATGTTGGAGTAGACCCCCCTGACAGGGCCTGGGGGTTGTGCGTCTTGGACAGGGCTGAGTGGCATTGTGGGTGTTTTGGCAGCAGACAGAGACGTGGCACAGACAGCGGGCTCCATAGTGGTGGCACCGGCGGTGAGGACACTGGCGTGGGCTGGCACAGGCTGGCGCTGAGGCAAAGAGGCGCCAGTCATGATGGCAGGCAGCTTGGCGGGCACGTTAACAGGTGCAGAGTCGGCGGACTCGCCGTGAGGCGACATGGTGCGCACGGTAATCTCATGAGCCGCCTGAAGCGTCTGGATCTGAGAGGGACCAATCAGAGCGCTGCCTGCCGTGGGGGAGGACACCTCCAGCACCTGGAGAGAGAGACATAAAGAGGCATAAATTTGTAATTTTTATAAAAGGCTCTTGAAGAAAAAAAAAGACTGTGATGAACTTTAAGGTGTACTGCCATCGCCACAGTAGTAGTGCTGTGTGACACAAAAGCCCCATCATTAATACCACTTTTGGTCTAAAATGAGCTTCTCTCTGCTGAAATTGTTCTATTTTCTACTTCTTAGAAGAGCTAGTTTACCCTGTGTTGAGAAAGTCATTGCTTATAGACTAATAAGCTAAAGACTAATAAAATCTTTCGCGAAGAAATAAGGATTGTGTGTATTAGTGACGGCGATACCGATGCCTGGTCCCAGGTGAGTAATGATTTGAATACAGATCAAAAATATTTTAAAAATGAACATCTGAAACTGTTCCACAGATAGTTTGTCTCTTCTGAACATCTTTCATTTTCAGGGATCAAAACTACACCTCTGAGTGCATCCAATCAGAATAAACTGGGTGGAGCTTTATTTGTCACTCATAAATCCCAGATTTGAGCTGATTTCATTCTGTTATAAAAGTTAAAACTAAAATTTAAATAAATTAATAGATAAATCACCTTCTTCTTGTCAGCATAGATGGTGTAGCCAGTGACTCTGACCCCATTGGAGGTTCCAGCAGCGTCAATGGTGACGGGCAGCCAGCTGATCTGAGCGATCCCTGGAGATGGGCCATGCTCCAGCTGCACATCCAGAGGAGCGTCAGGGGGACCTGCGGTCAAACAGCTGGGGTTTAAAAACTGGTGGTGTTCTGAATTTGCCATTTTCCCCAAAATGAGAATTTACAAGGGAAGCTGATTTGCTCACATGGCTTAGTAATTGTCATTTTAAGTCCATTTGGAAGTCAATGGGCTAAGCAATTTTAAGTGTCATGAATAAGAACACGCACAATATTAATGTTAGCACTTTGTTTACACCATTAATACATGATACTATGGTTTTCATTCTGTTTCCTTATGCCAAATGTTTTGTAGGGCTGTCAGAACACAATATTACTAGAATGTGGTTAAAAACTGGGTGAAAACATGTGAAATCACTGAATCAATCTCAGATTTGCCTTACATCTTCAAGAAATCATGGCACTCTGCTCAAAAGATAGTGTGCAGAATTTTAGGCTTGTATCTTTTTTCAGAAGTATCAGGAGGACAATTTTTACTTTTCTGCAGAAAAAAATATTATTTTTTTTACCTATTCATGTTAGATCCATTATTTTTTAGAAGATGTAAATAATGTTCTTTCTAGCTTAACAGCAGTTTCAGTCAACTCACCAATACAACCAACCATAGATTTGTTATTATACATATGCATTCTTATATTTTTGTGATGGTTAGGGTTGGGGATAATAATGTTATTCATAGCATGTATTATCATCTAGCATTAGCTTTATAAATATCTAATCATAATTTTAGCGATCCAACTACATATGTAAAATCTTAATACATAAAATCCATGAAAATGACCAGCAATGGGCATAATCTGTCATGAAAACTCATATAACATGTGGCATGACATGTTTATGCCAATGTTATGTACCAGGTCCAAGTAAAGTGTTACTGAAAATGCAATTAATACTAATAATTATGTACATGGCACTAAACAAGACCAGGCTAAAAAGCCACCACTTCTTTTCATTCACTACTGCCACGTTTGCATTTTTCGGGTGAAAATGGTCCCATGGTCCCACCACCCTTCCCCATTTCTCACCTGCAGTGAGAGTGGTGAAGGAGGTGATGGCGGTCTTGCGCTCACGCTGCTCCAGAGGCAGCTCCCAAGGCGTGCGGTGCGGCCGCGCCTCCACTTTGACGCGATAGTGCAGGCTGGGCGAGAGGTTACTGAGGCACAGCGAGTAGCAGCCGGCCTTGACCAATTCGCACTCCTCGTCGTTCAGCGAGACAATGTGCACATAGTTGCTGTTGCTGGGCAGCCAGCTCAGGCAGGCTGAGGTGGCCGTCACGCGCTCCACCCTCAGCTGAGTGGGTGCCACGCATACATCCCGGCCCACCAGCATCGAGCATCGCAGCTGGTCTGAACCACCACGCTCTGTCAGGCTCTGAATGGCCACACGGTAAGCCTTCTGGCTCAGGTCCAGCCGCTCCAGGACCGCCTTGGTTTGAGCCCCAAAGGGGACGTTGAGTCTCAGCTCCTGGTCCACGTAGACATTGTAGCTCCACACAGCGCCCCAGCCGGCCGGCACCAGTGGTGGCTCCCAGCCAATGATGGCGCTCTTGGCCAGTTGCTTGATCAGTGTGATTTTGCGTGGGTAAGGCACAGTGTCGGCCCCCACCTCCTCCAGATCCAGGTCTAGACCATTGGTGAGGGGGGCAGGGGGAAGTAAGGGGGCAATGGAGTTGGCCTTTGCGTTGTCAGTAGTGACGGCGGGGGCCGAGGCAGATGCTTCCGACCTCTCGGAGGCACTGTGGGCGAAGCGCAAGTGGTGCTGGTGCAGCCTCTCGCTGCCACTGTGGAAGCTGCTCTCCTGGAAGGAGTTGTGCGAGAGGTCGCCGGCTTCGTGCAGGTGGGCGCTCATGACATCGTCATCTGAGACACGCTCCACGAAGTTGGACGGGACCAAACCTCGACGTCCATCCATCAACTCGCCTTTAGAAGGCAGCAGAGAGATAACAAATTAGCCATGAGCAAGGTATACATTTCTTACAGCAAAAATGAAGAGTGAGTTAACCCTTGTTTATCAATCTTAAGACTTGTTTTTAATTACTATGATTAATCAGCTACTACTATGAAGTTAGCAAAGGTAGGATCTAGAGAGGGCCCACATCTGCACATAAGAAATAGAAGTTAATAAGTTAAATAATAAGTTAAAATCACCTTCATAGAAGCCATCGTCATCCATGTCCCCATAGACGTAGATGTATTCTCCAGCAGTGAGGGGCAGCTCCACCTCTGGATTATCATTTGGACCCTCGTATGGGTTATAGCTGCAGGAGAAGGTACTTTGTGAGAATGAATTATCCAAATTCCACAGTTGAGATCAATACCATTTCAATAGCACCAGTCAAAAACATACAACCCCAATTCCAATGAAGTTCTGACGTTATGTAAAACATAAATAAAAACAGAATACAATGATTTGCAAATCCTTTTCAACCTATATTCAATTGAATACACTACAAAGACAAGATATTTGATGTTCAAATGGATAAACTTTATTGTTTTTTGCAAATATTCACTCATTTTGAATTTGATGTCTGCAAAACGTTCCAAAGAATTTGGGACAGGGGCGTGTTTACCACTGTGTTACATCACCTTTCCTTTTAACAACACTCTATACACTTTTGGGAACTGAGGACACACATTGTTGGAGCTTTGTAGGTGGAATTCTTTCCCATTCTTGCTTGATGTACAACTTCAGCTGCTCAACAGTCCGGGGTCTCCATCGTTGTATTCTGCGCTTCGTTGTATGAAGCCACGCTGTTGTAACACGTGCAGAATGTGGCTTGGCATGTCTTGCTGAAATAAGCAGGACGTCCCTGAAAAAGACGTTGCATGGATAGCAGTATATGTTGCTCCAAAACCTGTATGTACCTTTCAGCATTAATGGTGCCTTCACAGATGTGCAAGTTACCCATGCCATGGGCACTAACACACCCCCACACCATCAGAGATGCTGGCTTTTGAACTTTGTGCTGATAACAATCCGGACAGTCCTTTTCCTCTTTGGCCTGGAGGACACAATGTCCATGATTTCCAAAAACAATTTGAAATGTGGACTCGTCAGACCACAGGACACTTTTCCACTTTGCGTTAGTCCATCTCAGATGAGCTCAGGCCCAGAGAAGCCGGCGGCGTTTCTGGATGTTGTTGATATATGGCTTTCGCTTTGCAGGGCAGAGTTTTAACTTGCACTTGTAGATGGAGCAACGAACTGTGTTAACTGACAGTGGTTTTCTGAAGTGTTCCTGAGCCCATGTTTGTTGCCCCTGTCCCAACTTGAGTGAATATTTGCAAAAAATAATAGTTTATCCATTTGAACATTAAATATCTTGTCTTTGTAGTGTATTCAATTGAATATAGGTTGAAAAGGATTTGCAAATCTTGTATTCTGTTTTTATTTGTTTTACACAACGTCCCAACTTCATTGGAATTGGGGTTGTAGCTTAAATGATTAAGGCTTTCCAGTAATTCTTTATTTTAGGCCTGCGTCTTCATGACTACTTAATTATTAGCAAGCAATTTATAATGCCCTAGTAAAGAGAAACATGCTGCTTGTAAGCTTGTTGACTAATTAATTCAATCACTTGTTAAGAAGTAGACCCTAATGTGTTACAGACATATTCCCTGTCTAGTTCCAACACAATGACACTGTTCTAAAGAGATGCCTGAACGGTACATGCAGGTTGTAGGTTTGCAGAGAGATGCGTACCTGTAACGGGCAATGAAGACCTGGAGTTTAGCAGCTCCTCGGCTTACTGGTACTGGTGCGGGAGACACATCAATGTCTAGTTCTTCCACCTCACTGGCAGTGTCCACCTAACATACACATACACAGTGAGGAATAATATGCTTCTCTATGTCAAAATCTTGTTTCTCAAATACACACAATATCAAAACAATACACTATAGGACTGTGTTACTTTGGGTGAAAAATAGTATTGATACACTTGCAATACTAAAGTGTACCTTTTTATTTTGTTTTGTAATTACTGACATTTCATCTGTGTATTAATTGGTAGACTGGCCACTGGTAGATTAACATGATACCAACATCCTTTGTTTTCCTTTCCGCTTACTGATGAGTTCAGGGATTCTTCTGTGCTAATTTAGAAATTTTGAAATCATTTAGAAAATCTGCAAAGCATTTTGACCAGAGGCCCCCAAACCTTTCCATATGACTGTACACATCATAAGCCCAGGCCCCTCCCATTTTACTGCTAATATGATGCACTCAGATGCCTAGTTTTGATCGATGACAGCTGATCATAGTAGAGATTTAAAAAAAATTCCATATACACTTAGATTAATAATATTTCCCCACCACACACAAACAGCAGTATCAGAGAGGAAATTATCTGAATATATCTGTACTCACAGCATGGGTCAAAAAGGAACTATGCATATTTATAGCTCTTGAAAAAAAAACCCTTTCATGGATAATCACTTACAACTACTACAACCCTTTATAATCCAGTACAGCATAGGATTATCTCCTACAGTTTTAACATGACATCCAGGTAAATGTTACACACTTATCTAGGAACAGCCGCTCAAGCCTAAATCCAAACAACATGCATGCACAAAATCTACCTACTCATATGTGTCTATATACAAACTCTATGCCTCTTTTATGGTTAAAATTTTAATTAAAACAATTTGCAACTAGAAAATGCCACAATATCACTGGTTTGCAGCAATTGACTCTTACTCTAACACATTATTTCGGAAAGTCTACAGACTCTGTTGATAATAGTTTCTTACAATAATCAGCTATTAATTCTTTCCACAGTCCTAATTAGGCATATCACAATCCAAACCAATGAATGAGGTATCAACTATATAGGTGCCATAGAGGAAGCTTTCAATATATGGTTCTTTGGAGAACCGATTTTGTAAATGAAATGTGGAAGTGTAACCTTTACTGAAAGAACCCACATAATGTAAACGTTCGAGGAAGAATCTTTAGTAAATTACATTACATGAACTCACACCATGTGAAGGGTCTTTAAACATTTAACAGGTTATTCACACTCATAGATCCCAAAAATGAATCTCCTATGGCATCGCTTTCCCCTTTGTGGCACCTGCTTTTATGAGTGTAGTCAGTCTTTACAAAGTAATAAGCAGTGCCAATGTCTGCTGTGTGAAACTAAAAACTTATATGCTATAGCACTGATTAATCTGCAGTTTATATGATGTTATATGGGTTAAATTTAAGTTTATCTCAGTAAAATAGGAGCATGTGCCTATTACGCTTTGACTTTGACTGTGAGCAGCTACTAGCAGCATGCAGAAAATGGCATTTTCACTCACAAGTCATAACAGGGGTAAAAACAAAAGCCTTATGGAAAATGTTCTGGCATTAGCACTAAAAGCGCATTCAAAAGAGAAAGTGCAGAATACTTTGCAAATTAAATCATGAAGTATTCACAATGACTATTGTCTCACCTCGTGTGTGGGGCTGGCCTTGCGTGGGCTGGCCGGGCGTGAGCCAAGTGCTGATTTGGGGGAGAGGTGGGTGGTCTCAGATTTGGGTGGCGAGGGGCTGGATGTGGAGGTGGACTTCAGGCTGAGGCTGGGCAGCTCACGGTGCTTTATGGCTGGGGAGCGCTCGGGCCGGGACAGACCTGCCGCATGAGGGGTGGAGCCGGCCCGAAGGACAGCAGCAACATCTGACCCCCAGCAGAATGAAAAGAGAGGAGGAAGACAGAGAGAGAGAGAGAGAGAGAGAGAGAGAGAGAGAGACAGACAGCGAGAGAAATAGGGAGATGAGCAGAAGAAAGAAAGACGAAAAGAAGGGAAAACAAAAGAGGATACAGTGTTGAGCACAGCACATGCCACAGAGTCATCATGGCCAGATACACTCACATGCATTTGTGAGAATACTGACAAATGACAACAAAAAATAGTGTTAGTGCAAGTGTGACATAAGTGCAAATTCTAATTCACATTTTTTGCTTGCCCCAGATGGAGTCGATCAGCTAAAACATGTTTAATGTGCAAAATTCCCTACCATAATTGTAAACCAGATCTGCAAAGCTAACATTGCACTGGAAATTACAGGCACCCAATTATTTTCTGTAAATACATCCCAAAAACTTCTGTCAACTCTTTCAAACTGCATCCACTCTTTATTAAGCTTGCACAGACTTTGGGACCAGTGCACGTGAGCAGTGCAGAATGGGAAAGGAGCAGGGAGTGGAGCAGCGTGATTTTGCAAAGA
Source organism: Pygocentrus nattereri (assembly GCF_015220715.1). Classification (NCBI taxonomy): domain Eukaryota; kingdom Metazoa; phylum Chordata; class Actinopteri; order Characiformes; family Serrasalmidae; genus Pygocentrus; species Pygocentrus nattereri. Next base: position 10,651,487 of record NC_051233.1, on the reverse strand, counting down.
GCCCAGAGCAGCTTTTTACAAAAACAGATCGTGGGTGTTCTCTTTCTCATACTGAAATCGCTCCAAAACTGCTCCATCCCACAAGCCAGTCCTTTTACCCACCCTGACTATGATGTGGCAGCTGACTGCTACAGTTTGCACACGAATGCCAATCATGCTCGGTGTTTGTGAGCCACAGACCTACACACTGGAAATTCTCACAGATTGTGAAAAAGGTCTATGTACATTACACACAATTCATTTTGTGTCATTCCTCTTGCTCTATTAAAGATCGCTATTGAGAAAAGGAAATTTTGCATAATCAAACAAAGAAGCTGCTGGGGTTCTCAGAACAATGGACTCTGGACAACCCCAGAGTCCAGAAATCATCATCGAATGTGTTCGGGATTACTTGGATTGGAATGTATACTAATTTCAAGACTGAATTTATGTCCCTGAAGATTTCTTTGAAAACCTGAAAGTGAAACTGTAATAATAGAAGAATGGTAAAGCATGGACACAATAAGTACTGAAAAATAATATTATGTTATATTTAGTTGATAAAACTTGTGTCATTTCTTAATAAATGTTTATTGCTTTTTTCCTGATGCTGAAAAATGAATAACTTGTACTTAATAGCTGTTTTGACTGGAAATTGAATACGTTATGAGTGATCTCTTTATTTAATTTTTAATTTTTAAAGAAAACTATTATTATATTGTTAGCAATCAATAGCCAATGGTTCAGCTTCAGTATTAGGAATGAAATCTTAGGGCACCCTCAGACTCTTCCCTCACTCTCTTGTTAAACCATGTGGCCTGCGGCACTCATAGTGAAAGCAGCATCTCTGAGTAAGACACCTAATCCAGGCTCAATTCTCTACCATCTATATGACTGTATTCATAATATATGAAAGATCAGTATTCTTACTGGGGATGTCCCCTCTAAGTAAGGGTGGACAATAAAGGAAAAGTAAAAACATCACGCTACTTGGAGAACATTTCATGATACACTGTATTTGTCATAATATTTAGTTTTTCTGAGGTTTGTAAACAGACAAAATTCAAATCAAAACAATAGTTTCAGTTTTGTAAGTCAGTATCTTCAAAAATAGATGTTTTAAGAAGCAACAGGAAGAAAAAAAACAAACAGTTTATCAATAAATTTATCAATAAAACTTCCCAAGTTATCATTTTTTGTGATGCATGATAAAGAAAAATGCTAAAGACTGTGCTCTAACTAGTCTGAAGCGATAAAATTAGTTATATCTGGGAAAATTATCTAACAGCACTTCTTTGATTTTTATACATATATTATTTGTCATTTTCATAGTTTTACTTTAGATTTTCTACTGTTTTATTAAAATTCAACAGAAAAGCACGAGACTTTTTTTGTTGTTTTGGAGAACATAAAGACCAAATTTAGAAGATATGGACATTAAAGACATTGATATGGACATTTCTTGGGGGAGTGTACGTTAGTGCATGTTTGACCAAATACTCCTAAAAGTGTGGAATCTAAGAAGACTGGCTGAGAAGTTCATGGCGCATGAGTTATAAAAGAATTAGAAAAGCATTGACTGTAAGTGTTGAAGCATTCCCACATGCAGATTGATACTTAAGCAAAAGACAAAACATCCAGCTGTAAGTAAAAATTAAACAACGCCATCAAAAAGCAGAAACACCATCCAACATAAAATCAATGCTTTTGAGCCGGCTGAAGAGAGGCTTGCGCCATCAGCTCAGATGCACCGTCAAAGGACCAATGGTGTTGAGAATAAAATAATTGGCCTCTGTGAGACCAGACTATGGAAGAAGAATGACTATGGGGTAAAAAAATTAAATGAATAAAACAACTAAATCCAAGTACCTGGATGTGTATAGGGAGCAAGAAGCAGATGGTACAAAGACAATACCAACAAACAGCCAGTCAACAAGATAATTCAGACTGTCTACTGTGTTAAACAAACAGTCTGGCAAAATATCAAATGTACATAATTTCCCCCTCATCCCAAACGCACTCGATTGCTTCCTAATTTGTCTACTGGGGCTATTAGAATAATGTACTGGCTAACAATATCCAAGCAGGATAATTCACATAACTGCCTCCAACTGAGACGAAACAGCCTTGCTTGTGTACATTGCTGCTGATAATCTCCTTTTAGGTCAATTCTTATATTTTTATATATTTTGAAAATGCCAGCTGCAGTGCCAAATTTTCATGAAAAATAAAACTACCAAAAATGACGTACAATAAAAGTTTTGTACATTAAATCAAGAATGTTTTTGATCTCCTGTATAGTTATTTTTTGGTAGTCACCTGGTTTTGTTCTGAGCCTGATAATGTGTATATTGCATGCACATATGTATGCATAGTGAGGGAAAACAAGTATTGAGACACTTTTGCTTTTTGTTATTTAATATACTTCTAGCGTATATACCCTCCTCAAACTTACATGTCTTTTGATTTTCATGGATTACATCAGCATTTTGTTGCAAAGCTGCGGTTGGCAATTACAGTCTCATATACGGTAAGTAATCAGCTTTTTGCAGGTTTTTTTTTTGTGGTTTAATTTTAGTTCTATTTCTTTGGTCTCAATTTCGCAATGTTACACGCTCAGGAAAAAAGTACGAAACTTTCACTGGGCCAGTACCCCTCTTGTCACTGGGGTGGTACCCTCAGGCGTACATCTCAGTACCTTTAGTCAGGGTACACAACTGTACCATAATCTATTAAAATTATGCTTTCTAAGTTGTACTGACTCGACACACCCCGTCTTGTCTCCAGGCTTTTTACTGTATTGCTCTATTTTAGAACAGTAGGTCATAAAAAGATAGAAATATGTATTTTTCCACTAATAAAAACTTATTTAAGGTACACAATTAGACCTTAAATCAGTTGTACCTTTGAGGGCACATTTACATTGTCTGTACCTTGATGAATGAGAAATGTGCCTGCACAGAACCTTCAAACAGTGTATGAGGGTCCCTCTAGTCCCCCAAAACCCATGAATTTTCAAAGGGATCTGAGTCAGCTGATTGGCTAAGTCTTGCAATCACCTTCACCTTTTTTATTTAAATTTTTTTTAACCAGTTATTTCGACTGTATGTTTGGGGTCACGGTCTTTGCAAAATTTTCTCCCCTTACTTGGCAAATGAGATTAAATTAAATTGTTTTCTGGGATGATGTGTAATTCACCAGTACACTCTGCAGAGAAGCAGCCCAATATCATGATGACCCCACACTCGTGCTCTTGAGACCAACTTTTTTTCTCCAAACATGACAAGCTAAGTTATTGTTACACAGTTTTATTTTTGTTTTGTCTGACCAGAGTACAATGTTGCGTCTAAAAGCTCATGCGCAAATTTAACACATGCGTCTCTGTGCTTCTTTTTTAGCAGAGGAGTTTTGCATGGGGTGTAGGAATGGAGATGATTCATTCAATGAACTGCAGTTCACTGATTATATGCTTTTAGGTCGGCCTACAGGCGCCTACAGGAGACTGCAGGCTTCTCTATTACCTTTCTCATCATTAATCTGAGAGAAATCTTGCAGGGCAAACGGGTCCATGAACTTCCAATGAACTTTATAAATGCATATTATCAAACCTAATCATATTGACAGGGATGCTTAAGATCTCTGATTGGGCTCTGTGGCTTTTTCCATTCTAGCGTTATTTAATAATGTAGTCCTTGAGAACTTCAGGAAGCTTCTTCACCTTCACTATAACTACCTTACAAACACATTCACTATAATAAATCTTTCTCAACAAGTACAAGTACAACTTGTGCAAGAACACTTTCATGTTTACTTTGGCAGCATTAATACGTAGAACTTATTAAATTTTTTTAACCTCCCATATATATCAATTGCAATCAATTTCATTTCTTTGTTTATGCTTATGAATGCATACTTTTTACATACCTCATGCATTGGAAGTACACTGAATGACAAAAGTGTCTAAAAGCCTGTTTCATCCCACTGTACATTTATGCATACTTGTGCATTACTGCTCATAGTGTTATTTATGAAAATGTGCAGCCAATTCAGGCATTAAGTACACACTTAAAAAAGAGGGTTCTTTAGTAAAGAAAATGGTTCTATGTAGAACCATAAACATTCAAAGAACCTTTAGCATGGTGAAAGTGCATCTTCAGATTGATGGAAAATATGTTGTACATGGTTCTACACAGAAATTTTCTGAAAAGGGCTCTGTATAGAACCAAAAAGGTCTCTTCTAATGTGACAAGCTTATAGCATTATAATAATAGTAGAACCCTTTTAAGTGCTATATAGAACCCTTTTCAAAAAGGTTATATATAGAACCATGTACGACACATTCTACATCAATATGAAGAATGATTTCATGATGCAAAGAACCCTTTCATCATGTAAATGATTTGTTGAATGTTCATGGTCCTATTTGAAACCATTTTCTTTTTCTACAGAACCCTTGAAAAACCAGAAGTGTGCAGAATTGAAAGGATACACCCACCAACTAGAATTTTGCAGACCTAAATCATGAGACAGTTTTTAGGTAATCTTGACTCAAACATGTCCAGGCTGATTGTGACTGCTGGGTTAAGGGGACAACTGTGCATTTGATTTTTTGTCGAATTATTCCTTTAAGGTCTCGTTCCATGGGACAGCCATGCAAATATGGGGAGCCAAGCCCTCCTGTCAAGAGAAAAGCAGCTATAAACAATGACCCAGAATACCCTGCTCAGTGACGTCACAGAGGGCCTCGTTACCCTCCAGACTCCAGAAGGCGATGTCATCCCATGAGGCACTAGTGCCTGGAGAGGAGAGGGAAGAGAAGAGCAGAGGACAGGAAGAAGAGTGGAAGATGGGTAGGCAAATAGAAGACAGCGAGAGAAGGACAGTCTGGCAGAATCCATGTACAACTGAAATAAGCTCTGTTTAAAAGATGGTTTGGCCAAAAAAGCTGATCCACACAATTCACCCTCTACCTGAAAAGCAGTTTGGAGCCTGAAGTTTAAAACTAATGTAACTGACATGCTTTATAAGCAACAATTAGCATCATATGAACTGGAAGCCTAAATAAGTTGCTTTTGTGGTTTTGAACACTGCATGCCCAACAAGGCACCACTTTTTGCATGTTTAGAAAAAAAACAACAACAAAACTTCCCTCTCCTTAGCTGATAACCCCAGTGCAAAACTGAAGGAGTAAACTTCAGACACCAAACATGTCTTGGCTGATCAACTACTGAGGTAAGGGTAAAATTATGTACATCTTGATTTTCGGCTGAACCACTGGTTTAAACACCACCACTTCAGTGGCCCTGATTCATCAAAGTTGCATCTGGTCAAATCTGATTATAAAATGAGCATTCGCAAATGTTGTTAAACATCAGTTTCTTCTTTGCAAAATCAATCTCATGTCTGGTAGATCTGACCGTAATAGCTTAACAACATCACATTTTATTCTTTTCCTGTCGTGATAATTTTAGCACTGCAAAGTTTGGTCAGTGTGGGGGCGTCGGGGGGGGTGTACTGCTTGAGCTGAGATCCCACCTACGAGCACAGTCATCGGGTTCACAAGCTGCTGAATGCTGTCGTTTTATTGGCTCTCTACTGAAACATCAGCATTAATTAGGAAGTGCTTTAAATGATATATAAATGAGGTCCTGGTAGGCTGGCACTTGATTTCACGAATCAAAGCATCATTTGCATTCAAATCTCTGCTTGTTTTCATGTCATATGAACGTTTCTTATCAGATGCAGAGCGGTTTTTTCATCATTGAATACTCTTTTTACACATCTTTGATAAACAAGGGCCAAAATCACTGGATAATTAGCAAGAGTGTGTACATGAAGAGAAAGATGACTACTAAGATCTTTACAAAATGTCTAGCTTTCAAGTGAAATGAATGATAAAGTACTGTAAGTGAATACAAGAGCTGAAGTGATGCTATGCAGCTACTGTAGAGGATGGAAGAGCACTACAGCAAGATGAGATTACAGGATATGAAGAAATCAGCAGGAAAAGATTAGCAGTACTCAGGCACGTATGAGGGTGGCAGTCACTAGTGATTGTAAAAAGCAGTGATGGGCATTTTAATTAATTCTGTAGCTGAGTAATAAAACATAAAAAAATTTGCTATTGTTTACTTGATCATTAAATTGCAGATTACCAACAGTGGTTTGTGCACTGTAAACAATGAGCCTTTTGCGTGCTGTAAACAATGAGCCTTTTGCGTGCTGTAAACAATGAGCCTTTTGCGTGCTGTAAACAATGAGCCTTTTGGAGCAAGATATAATTATTGGATTAAAAAAAAAGTTTATGTTCATGCCATCTCATCACGTAATGCCATTTAAAGTCAACATGAATCAAATATGAAATTATAAAGCATTTTTTCCCCATATTGTGATATATTCCAAGTGAATATTGTTTGTACCCGCCTCCACCAAAAATCTGAGGACATTTTTGAAGCGGATGTAAAAGGCATTACACTACGTCAAAATGAGAATTTAAATATATTTCAAATGATATGATCTGATGAACTGTCCTTAATATGACCTGGGACATAAACTAACAATGTAAAAAAATTGATTTCCAGTTGACAGAATTTTGTTAAACGCTGTTTCAATTTACCTGTTGGATGCAAGCCCTCTAGTATGGAGCCCCATTAGTGACACACTGTATAAAAAAAAAAAAATGCATGGCCACGACATTAATTATCTTGTTCCCATGTCATGCTAAGTCGTGGCCACAACTTAGTAAGGTATGTAAATGATATCCTAATGCGTCGCCACAGCTTAGTAAGGAATAATCCATTTCCCACTCCTTACCTAGTTGTGGTCACAACTTAATTATCTCATTCCCACGCCTTAAGTAATGGCCACGTATTAGTATCTCGTTCCCATGTGTTACTAAGGTGTGGGCACACATTATTTTTATTTATATGGGATGTCACCAGCAGGGCTCTGTACCGTAGGAATTTTTTCACATATTACGTAAAAACAAAATTCTGTGATTGAAATCAAGGGTTGTTTAGCAAAACTGCTGCATCAGAGACTCAGTTGTTACTCAAATTTTGTAAATTTGGTCACAGGCAACTGCAAATTTTAAGTAGTACTTTACTAGTAACATAAGTATTCCGTTAACCCGCTACCCATGGCATCCTTAGGTTAACAGTCGGTTACCGGTGTCTCCAGTCAGGCCGATGCCGTTGGGGAGCTGAGTGAGGCTGTGGCTCAGCAGGCCGGAAGCGGACAGGTCGATCTTGGAGGCCTGCTGTCGAAACTTCTCCAGCTCCTGAGAGAGCAGCCTGAACTGCTCGCTCTGAGTACGGCATTTGTCCTCCAACTCTCGCACCTTTGTCTACACACACAAACACAAGAGCAGGAACAGTTACACTCAGTCTGACAGTGGGAGCACAGCTGCACTTAGTCTGAAGGGAGCACTACTCTCAACAGCCTCCCAAAATAGTTAAAATCCTATCGCACCATAATGCACTTGGGGAATTTTCACTGCTCATCTGGTGCTAAGTGTGCTTTTAGCCTATCTGAGAATATGGGGTCATATCTCTGAACCATTAGCAAACCAGAACCACTGATGGTAAAACCCAAAAGTGACCTCAGCTTTTGTGCATTTGACATTGCAATGCAGCTTTTCTAAATGTGCCTTTATATCTCTGCCAATAATTCATAGCTTATGCAACTGTGCAATCTATTCTATGTGCATATGCAGCTGCCTTTCACAAAAATGTGCTGAAAGCTGTTGAAATGCATTGCACCATAAATCAGACCCCAATTGACCTTCATGGTGCAATGCCAACGTCAGTAGCTCTTTTACTAATATTGAAAAGAAACGGTCATTTCTGAGTCATCGCCAGGCTGGTTCAGTTTACTGAGTCAGATGCTATGATCCCAGACATGAAAATGTGTTCACATTTTAATAAAGTTTATTCTTTTGAAAAATAAATGTATAACCTGAGGGGACAATGTGGTCCAAGAACAAAGGCTATTTTAGACCTGTTTTTTTTCAGTAGCAGTAAATAGATTAAAAATATTATATTTTTATGTGTGTGTGCCACTTTCTGGGTGGCAAACCGGATTACTTAATCAATTTATCAAGATTATAATACCAATATGAACACACATTTGTTACTTTCAGAGACAAATGATCCTTTTGAACTGCTGTATAGCCAATTTGGGTAGATGATCATTTTGATGCATTTTCCTATCCTTAGAAAAGAATGGAAAGCCCCTAACTTTAACCTCACTTATGATAGAAGCTAATGGGCAGGTGTAAAACAAAACTCTGGAGCTCATTTAAGATGACTTCAAATCAAGAAATGACTAAGCTACTAGGACATGTCCAACTTAAGTCTATTTGAGCACACAGACTACATTGTGAGGAACATGTAAGCAATAATACTCAGGCAGGTAATAAATACAGCTGTCAGGGTAGATATCAGGCGGTACAGTGAGACTAGAGGCAGAAACAGACAGAGCGGAAGCGGGAAACGGAGAGAGGTTTGCAGCCATTTTGCCGTTCTGCTGAGTGTGTACTACAGGCCTCTAAGCCAGCACATCTATCTCAGGCTGAGAAAAACTACGGCTAGTTTCACTTCCGGCACTGCGGTTCAGCTTCCTGGCAGACACTGAACAAAACAGGGCCTCATCTCTCTCACACACACACACACACATACATACATACATACATACAAACACACACACACACACACACGCACACACACACACACACACACAAAACAGATCAACTGCGCTAAAAAAGTACAGCCAGTTTCCTGTAAAATTTCACACCTAAATGCTTCTTGCTTAAGCTAGTCATGGCAGGCACATGCAAGGCAGAAACACACTCTCAGATGGTATCAGAACACAAGCTATATTTGGGGAATGGACAGCAAAAGTAGTGCATTTGTATAGTAATACAATTTCAAACCAGTGTCAATCTTTAAAATCTAGTTTTTCAGTGTTTGATAAATCGTTCAATATCCAAGAGCCAAAATGCGTCTCTCTGGGTAAACTAATTGCCTGCAGCCTGCACTTTCAAGAAAAAAGGTGGGGTTCCCCTCATAGTGTGGCGGTAACCTCAAAGGTACATATTCAGCACCTTTAGCTAGAGAACATACACTGACTGGCCACTTCATTAAGTGCACCTCCTTGTTTCTACACTCACTGTCCATTTTATCAGCTCCACTTACCATAGTAGCACTCTGTAGATCTACAGTTACAGACTGTAGTCCACCTGTTTCTCTGACACTTTATTATCAACCTTTTACCCTGTTCTTCAATGGTCAGCATAGTGTGTGTTGCGCTGGTACGAGTGGATCAGACACAGCAGCGCTGCTGGAGTTTCTAAATATTTCAGGGCCACTGCTGGACTGACAGTTGTCCATCAATACCATAGAGCCAAGAGTGTCCAGTGAGCAGCGTCCTGTGACCTCTGATGAAGGACCAGAAGATGACCAACACAAACTGTGCAACAACAGATGAGCTACTGAAGGTGGACCAACAAGACAGGAGTGTCTAAAAGAGTGGACAGTGAGAGGACACAGGGTTTTAAAACTCCAGCAGCACTGCTGCGTCCAATCCACAAGTACCAGCACAACACACACTAACATGCCACCAGCACATCAGTGTTACTGCAGTGCTGAAAATGATAAACCACACAAATAATCCTTGCTCTGCGGTGGTCTTGTGGGGGTCCTGACCATTGAAGAACAGGGTAAAAGGGGTCTAACAAAGTATGCAGAGAAACAGATGGACTACAGTCTGTAACTGTAGAACTACAAAGTGCATATATATGTTAATTGGACCTGATATAATAGACAAAGAACGTAGATACGTACAAGAAGGTGTACCTAATGAAGTGGCTGGTCAGTGGAACTGTACAATATTCTTTTCCAGATATATTTTAACCCTTTAAATGGCCACGACCGACTGGCAGCATGTAATAAGCCTGAGATTATAAGGGGTTAAGGTACCATACACCCAGTCCTGACTCTAGGCTTTTTATTTTATGTTTTCATTTAAAATCTATGGCATGAAAACGTGCTAATGTGCACCTTTTCCCTGGGAAAGTGAATACAGTGTACCTTTAAAATGCATTTAAGGTAAACAACTGGACCTTGAGGACCATGATGGGGGTACATTTACATTGTTAGATGAACTAAAATATAGCTATATAGTACCATTTTTTCAAGTGCAGTAATTGTTCATCTTTAATCCTTATGTGGACTTATTTTTTATATTCAAACTGTATAGTAGAAACAAAACCTCGCCACATATGCCTGATTTTTCTGTGATCTGAAGTAGGGTCTTATTATCTCAACTGACTGATAACATGCCAAAATTTAGTGGCTTCTTTTACATTATAACAAAGAAACATTTCTAATTTCAGGACATAAATCATCACTTTGGACAAAACGAAAAATAACTCTCCACATCTGTTGTAAACATGCCTACTCGCCGCCTACAGTAGCGCCACAGTAGTCTCTAAAGTGAGAATTTCCAGTTTAAAGAATCGGGAAAACACCCTTCTGATGATGTACCTTGAAGGTGGAGAGAATCACCTTCTACACATGCTTTAGGGCAGATACCTGAGGGCTGATTGAAATGTATTTTTGTTCTATAGCTGCTAACGTAGGCAAAAGCCAGACAGCTAACCTCAACGAATGCTACACTTGTGTTTATTAGCCTCAATATCAGTAGCTATGCTCACAGTCAGGATTTCCTTATTGCTTTTGGGGGATTCCATGATGGTGGAACCCTGCGTTCGAGAGCAGCGATGGATGAGATTGCAAAAGGAATATAAAATCAGAGAATACAGTTACATCAAATCAATTAAGGATACATTGCTGCGCCACAGAATATTACACAGCATTGCAAATATCTTATCAAAAGCTACTTAAAAGCTGGAATTGGTTTCATGCTTGGTAAAGGCTGCTAAGGTACCAGATACGAGCTAATTAAGAGCGAATTAAGAGAAACCACTGAACACCGGGAGGCCCCGCTCTCATGCATTTCAATATTTATATTATTTCAAAGCCAGAATTTCGAAAGACTTGAAGTTTCTCAAATTCACAGCTGACAACTGACCAACATATTTGTCAGTAATGCACTGCTTAATCGAACCTGTTGAAACCGGTTTCATTTCTGTGCATATAAAAAAAATTGCTGACTTGGTGAGAACACTTAAATCTGTATGGGTCACAAAATATTTATACTATCGAGAAGGTGGGCATTGTGGAGAGGGTGGGAGGGCATCAGGCAAAAATGACTCTTTACGTGGAATAGTGGAATAGTTACTATCAATACCTGCATGCAGTCCAGTGTGTTCTGCTCAGCAAACACCAGGACAGAGCACAAAGCATAAGAGAAGAAGACAAAGACAGAAAGAGAAAGACCGGCTTCAGAATGCACATGCATGCATGTCAAACGTCAACCACAGGGAAGAAGACTTGTGGTTAGTACACACAGAAATTCAGCTCCATCTTTTAAAAGAGGACCTGCTGAACAATAAATCTGTTCACCTACAGTATCTGAACCACTCCAGAAGCCCTGCCAGATCACTGCAACATGGCACTACTATAGTGTTTTCACTTCTCTTTAATTTTCTATCAAATATGATTCCTCAGAGTCATAGAAGAGCCACTTCTGGTTACCTGAAGAACTTTTCAGTTAATGGTTCTTCAAAGCATCATTTTAATAAATAAGATAAGTGAGGGTAAAGAACTGTCCTAAAGTTTAAATGAGGTTCTATAACAATGAATGATTTTCCTAGGACCATATGTCCAAGTATGGAACCATTCAGGAACCTTGTTAAAAGTGTACAGAACTAGCAGACAAGTTCTCTGCCTGTTCTGTGAGGGATGTTCTATGCGAATTTGTGGACAGACAGGGCCCTCTGGAGGGTACAGATGCTATGTTCACTGATATTGTTGAGACAAGGATAGAGACAGAGAGACAGATAGAGAGAGACAGATAGAGAGAGAGAGAGAGTGCGAGAGAGAGAGCGAGAGAGAGAGAAGTGATGGATCAGCATTACTCTACCAGCTCTCTCAGCAATACAAGCTGGATCAACCCCTACAAACGACATAAATTTCATTTAGACAAAACAATACAAACACAATGTACAAAACACAGAAAACACAGGCACAGCATTTGCATAACATACACATCTGTACAGGCAAATACCATCTTCATTTTTTTTTTAAGTTAGATAGATAGCTAGATAGATAGATAGATAGATAGATAGATAGATAGATAGATAGATAGATAGATAGATAGACAGACAGATAGATAGATAGATAGATAGATAGATAGATAGATAGACAGATAGATAGATAGATAGATAGATAGATACTTTATTGATCCCAAAGGAAATTTAGCAGCCAGTAGCAGACACACAACACTGTACAACAACCATAATAAGGGTATAGAAATATAACAAGTACCCTTCATGTACACATCTCTTGATGCTAATACATAAATGTTTATAAAAAATAGATAAGTATTTGATCCACATACATAAAAGCAATACAATGCAGACATTTCTGTCTTCTCCAGGCTAAAGAAGAAAAGGACCAGATTGTTACCAAGATAAAGTTCAAAATCTACACTTCAGATATTAGGTATTTAGATAATATACATTCAGCTCTTACCTTCAATAGGAACATACTAATTATTCAATAGATTTTTTTATTATTATTTCAGCAATATTTACTCACATATTGCATATTTCTTTGCATTATATCAGTCTTTTTCAAATTTGTTCTGATCCATGTTGTAAGCTGGGCTAATAGGGTAGCCAGATCTGTACTCTGATCCCCATTGATCAATTCAGCAAATTAAAGTGTTTTTTTTTCTTGCTGGAACTGAGGTGGCACAGCATCAAAATGGACTGTGTTTTCAGTAGTTTGTGTGTTTCTAGGGGTGGATAGCTGCATGCAAGCCTTATAAAAGGGACAGTGCCGAATCTGAGTGGTTCCTGCTTCTGATAAAAAACAAAAAAACTTAAATAAATAATAGAAATTTAAGAATTGGATTTGCTGTAATAGAAGTCCTCTGCAGATGTTTGAACACTCCTTGTGAAATTACATGGTTTTCTGTATTTTCTAAGTAAATATAAGTGACTTAAATATGGCAATAATATAATAAAACTGTAATTAAAAAGTTTATTAAAGTAATTTCTTGCTAATTGTTGTGTAAAATCTTTATTTCTTTACTTTAACTTAGCATTATATGTGAATTTTGTCAAATTCAGCCAATAAACAGTAATAATAAACATTGTGCATTAAAATGTGCAGAGGTGTGCCGTCTGTAGAGGAAGTGTTCACTTATTTTCACTTAGAAAAGCAACTAAACATGTTCTCTGACCAGCAGTGTGCATGTGGCTAAGCAATTCTGCAGCTACCTTGCATCCAGCTTGCAAGGACTCACTTGTCCACACAGCAAAAGACTGAAAACCACAGGCCAAAGCTCACTGTTCTTCCACAGTACCATAAATATGCTGTAAAATATCATACGTTTCAGTCAAATCTAAACGTCAGTGCTGATACATTTTTTAAACAAACCCTCTGCTGATACAGATATGATTCTGGTATCTTTGTGCACCCCCAATTAAAATATCAACTGACAATACCAAATTGCTCGAAGTTGCACACAAACAATCACAAACCTCAGGCTGTACAGCAGCGGCAATACTGACAGATGCTTCACAGAATACAACAAATCAATTATGCATCCAAACTGCATTTGCTGCAGGGAAAAGTCATTTGTCTGTCTAAAGCACAGTATGAGGGGAGAGGGAAGAGGCCATTAAATATTTATCTCTCTTTCTACTGTCTCTGCTGTAAAGGGGAGGGTGCTTCATAATGAATAATGCTAGCTAGATACATTATTGAATACATCCAGCCTAGTTAATAATGAAGAGACTGTATCTGTTTAGAGAAGGGGGCAGACACTCACAATAACAGACATATGAGACAAACAGACAGACAGACAGACAGACATCTACACAAAACACCACAAACCACCTAGGTAACTAAAAACTGAGATCCGGTACATCTGTACACACCGCACAGGCAAAATAACAAACAGATAACAAAAAGCGAATTGAAATTCTCACCTCCAGCATCTGCACAACCCCTTCATGTTCCCTCTTGGCAAATAACTGAGCCTGAGAGAAGAAAAAAAGACAAAGAATAAATCACAAAACCCAAGGAAGCGATAAAATGCGACAACCAGACAAGGCACAATACCACTGTTTTGTTTCTGACGCAAACCATGATTCAATATTTTTTCTTTAAAAGCTTTAAAATGTGTTGTTTTTTTAATTAAGGTGCTTGAAGGAGCACTTAACTCTATTCACAGTAGTCTGATTCTTGAAGGTCACTCGAGAGCGCAGTGGTGGTTTGTTATGAGTCAAAGAAGATCCAGCAAAGACTAAAACGTGGATTTATACATTTGAGTGTTTTAGATTTAAGTGATATTTATTTGTTGATCTAGTGACAACAAATGAAAGCTGAACATTTTTTTGCATATTGTTACATTCTAAACCATGTCATCTTACAAGTCATAATGCAACACAAGCATGAGCTGCATTCTACGCATCACAGGGCATGCCCACCAAGCGGATTCATACCACTAGTATGCTTCCCCGGTCAACAGCCATAGCAGACGAGCAGTTGAGAATGTTGTAATGACAGTAGGTCCCTTGAGAACTAAACGTTTAACTGCCTCCATAATGTAAGAATGCATGGTGAGTTTGTCCAGGTGTTTGCAACGCATTGGCTGAATACGTTGTCATTGGTGTTCACATACTTGCATTGTGTATGTTTCTGGCATTAGATCTGCCAGTGAGATGCCTTCAACAGTCCAGCAGCTCCAGGGGCTGATATGGCTCTGATGAGCGACTCCTTTGCTGCTTATTAAACATTTCTAAGTTTAAGGTATTTCTTGATTAAGGAAGCATTTAATGAGTTAAACTGATATTGGCTTTGCATTCGCCAGTTTCTTGCATGAAATTATTTCTATGTTTATGGTACTTTAATGTAAGTGTAGCACCATATAAGGTGTGACGGACACAGAAGCTGATGAATAAGAGGCTTCAGCTGTATTTATATGTTTATTATTTATACACTTTGGCAGTTTTGGTAGCAACTTTTATTCATTTGTAAAAATCGTACACATTGGACTGAACTGGAAAGATGCAGGTTATACGGATAGAGTCCATCACCCTAGCTATCTTCTAATGGTAATTTTTCCAGAGAATGCATCTGAAGTGTCCACATATCTGGTGTTTTTAATAATGTAATCAAATATTTTGTATACATATATTTTGAGTGTCTACACTGCCCCCTGGAGTTGTGAAGAGGCAGTCTGTCGCTCCTCAGTTGATAGTGGAACAACAGTAATCAATGTCGCTCAAGCAGTTACCTGTTTAAGTGACACATCACAGCTACCAAACACACCAAGCTGCATAATGTTTGCTTGAGATCGAGTAATTTCTGACTTCAAATGTAAACTTGTAAATGTAATGTAAAATGTAAACAAATAACTTTGTCAGACTGACAGCAAGATAGCATATTGAATTATTTACTCTTCCTGATGAGGACCAAGCACTAATGCATCAATACTAAGAGCTTAAGAATCTGAACTGGAGTCGTAGGACAGCTGCTATTTTATACTGATCAAAGCGTGCACTCGGTATGTAGCAGGAACGTTCTTAGTATTTATGGTAGCGCCGAAATACTGTTGTACTTCAAAGTAAATTTAGAACTTAAAAAATAAACACTGTAACCTTTTGCCTGACCACAAATAATCTATTTTGTAAACACTGCTTATTGCCCCTTTAAGACAAGCCTCTAAAAGGAGTCTATCTAGCTAAAACTACTCTGTACTACCCCACAGGAAGAAACAGCTAACAGCATCACATTACAGAGTGTGAGCGAGTGCTGTTACAGGATAGATTTGTTACAGGATTGGACTGGATTCGTTTTTTTTTTCTATCTGATATCCAATCCAGTAATTTCTGCTAACATCGGCTTCAAACTTGCCATTGGACTGGTGCCATCTCTAGTCATAACCCACAAGTGATCAGAATCAAGGCCACTAGTTAGCCAACTGAGAAAGAATAGGTTGCAAAACGGCAGGAATTTTTTCACATTTGAAGCAAGAGCAAAGCTATATTTTCTTGCATCCGTCGCAGAAATCCTATTAATCTGACAGGAATGGTTTTGGTGGATTTTTGCATGATTCTTAGGGCTCCCATTTTCTCTGTATCTTATAATAATTTTTTTATGTTTTGGCGTCCTTGAGTTTCCTCTTCCTTTGGTAAGTGGATTATCTTATATATAACCTTATCAGAAATATATCCAAAATGAATGACTTGCACTTGTCCACACAGAATAACTTGTACTTGGCCTTCTTGACTGAAAGTTAAAAAGTTAAATAAAGGGTGTCTCTCACTAGCAGTACTGTCCACCAATTAGCATCATGCAAATTGAATGCCTAAATCATAAATTTGTTTGTAGACAAACACTGTATAACATAACTGCTACCTATTAAACTGTATAGCTAATTCATGTGTCAAGGCAGCACACAAGTAACGTTAGGTTGTATCCCACCAATTAGCATTTTAACAAAGACTTCTATTTCATGGGCCTCATAGCTCTAGTGTAAAACTAAAAGATATAAACTTCAGACACCAAGTCCTGCCAGATTAACTACATTCAGGATAAAAGGGAAAACTGGGCAAACTGAACTGAGTTCAACATGTTGTAAGGTGTGGAATATGTTGCAACTGACCCGCTGAAGTCGTTTGATCTCATCTTGCTTGAACTTGAGGATAGCCAATGCCTGCTCATGTTCCAGTTCCAGCTGCTGCCTGCGCTCTGCGACCTCTCGCATATGCTACATACACACAAACACAATAAGTTGAAGAAGGGGCTGAGATATGTAGTGCAGTGGTCTGGTAGACTTTTGTTTTTACCAGGTAAATCTTTACCCTGCTGTACACCAGTTTGACTCTACAGTGCCACTGATGGCAGATTTACCTTCAGGACCTGCTCTAGGTTCTCCAGTTTGGCACGGAGTTTCTGGTTCTCCTCGAGAACTGAACTGTGTTGAGCGCTCAGTGCAGAGAGCTCCTCCCTCAGCTCCTCATTCTCAACCTGAGACTGGAAAGTGGTACAGAAGAGGGAAAGAAAGAGCGAAAGAATATGCTGTATGTGAAAAAAACAGTCATCAGTCCTACAAAATCTTTAGGTTGCTCAACCCAGTCAGTCAGATCAATCTATCCTGTATTAAATGTTCTAAATGGCCTGGTTCAGGCATTCTGGGAGCTGGGATGGAGGTAAAATCTAGAATGTCTTTTGGGCTCTGAAGACTGAAATTAGTTAGTTTAAAGGATCCTGCATTTTGGATTTATGTTTTACCTCGAGTCTCACATATTTCTGTGGGTATTTTTTATGTACTAGTCACAATTCTTTAAATTATTTACATGTAAATAACTGTACATATCCTAGATTTTGCTTTTTCTTTGAGGTCCACTTAAAAGCTTTGTGTGGCTTTATGTCCCCCAAAATACCCATAATATATTTTTACACAATCATTTCCCTTATCCCTTAATTAAACAGGCTGTCTGTGTTACTGTACCTTTAAGAGTGATATGGGCCAATCAGCCAAATTAGTTGAAGCTTTCTTCCCACACTATATTTTAAAAATGTTTATAACTATTTATTACATACTGAAACAGTCACTACTGAAACATTTGTATACATTTTTGGTAGCATTATTACTGTTTGAACGTTTTAAATGTGTTTCAAATGTGACTTTAAACCAGTTCCATAGAACATTCCATATATGTAAACAGCCTCTGCTCTGATTGGCTGCCCTTGTACGGCACCTCATTCAAAAAGCAGTCAAGGTTGGAACACTACTTTAAGGCTAAGCTGCCCATTTACATTAAAGCTGGGCAGATACATGATAGCAGAGAAAGCAATGCATTCAAAATGGGTGGTTTTTGCAGCTTAGTTTCCATATATGGATCATACAGATCTTGGAGTGAATGGTTTTGAAATCACTCATACATACACAGCTCACACTGACCTGATCAAGCAGCTGAGCCTTCCTCCTGAGGAGTTCAGCCTCCTCTGTTAAGCGCACATTTTTGCTGCGCTCATCTTCAAGCTGGCTCTCCTGCAGGCAGACACAGGAAACAATTCCATAGTACCATTACTTTTCCAACTGGAAATTAAAGAATGAACTCAATATCCTATCAGCTGTAATCAAATTCCAAATGAAAGTGTCTTGTCTCATTCAGAAATAAGAGTGAACTCACCAAATCGAGACATCTTTTCTGCCTCTTCCTTACTTCATGCTCAAGGCCTTCACATTCTTTTCTCTTCTTGCTCAACTCACTTTCCTGTAAATACATGAAAAGAAACAGAAGATCAGAAAACTGAACTCAAATGGACTAAAGGATAAACACAAACATAGCCGTTTTATTTACAATCCAAAACAATCAGTGAATTCCATTTTTACATACAATGCTGATAATGAGTAAATAGTTTAAAATTCCAAATTACAATTTATATTTTGCCTTACAAAAATCCTGTATGTATCTTTTTATACTGCATGCATTTTAAGAATACGTTACAGTCAAAAAGCACAAAATAATGTTTCAGGTATCAGGCAACATATAACCATTTCCTGTAATAGCTTTCTAAGGGAGCTTTTAGAGGCATTAAATGCTTCAGACATCTGGTTTCAATTTTAACTCCATACATCTCTCTACACCAGAGTATTTCATCATTTTATCAAACCACTCTGACTTTGTTCACACTTCAAATTTGCATTTAAATGTAAATCATTTACATGTTAAGTTACGCATATATTTTAAAGGATTAGTAGCATTCCCTTTGTAATATCGGCCGTCTGTTTAGGATTCAGCTTATCGAGTAAATGTTAACCCTCTACTGCACATGTTCTGAAGCAATTTAACATCACATTTCATTCTCTTTTCTTTCATAAAAAGGATGATTTTTAAATACCTGATTATTAAATGTCAAAACACTGTTTTAAATAATGTGTGCAAGGGTCATTTTAGGGTATGTTGTCTTGAGGCAACATTGTGCGACAATGGGAAGAAATGATATAGAGGCGCGTTCCCTGAAGTGGTGACACCTGGCTTGTGACTGGTCAGATCCATTCCACTCTCACACAACGTTGCTTCTAGGCAACAATCATATTTCTGCAAATTCTCATAAAAAAATATACTGAATGTTAAAAAAAAAGAGGTTTAAAAGTGACCACTAAGAAACAGTATAACTAGGAACATGCTTTTTATTGACTTACTCAAACTGTTCCCTTTATTGTTAACGCCGTCATTGACTTTCAATATGGATAATGTTATTGTAAAGTGAGGAAAATGGGTTTGTTGCCCTGAGGCAACATTGTGCATTAGAGAGTTAAGAATTTTAAGACATTCACATTTTTTGTTTTGTTACATAAAACATTTACGTCTGCTTCCAACTTTACTTCAATAAAAAAAGAAGAGCTTGAGTTTAGTATCTGAATATGCATACACTAATCTTATCCAACAGTATATTATTATTTTTCTCCCCTAGTTTTGTCCCACTAATGATATGGGGTACCTTAATAATGACCTGGCACCCTCCTAGAAACCACCTGGGATATCAAAGCAACCTTCTAGAAAAAGCTGACAAAAAGACAAATAAAGATCTTTTAAAAAGCTCTAAAATCAGAAAATGTTTTGAAAGAAAAACATCTGGCTATTCCTTCAAGACACTAAAGCTACTTGCTGGATATTTTTGTTTGAAGACATGAAATAACACCAAGGCATTAGTAGCTCACTCTGAGAAGCGAACTGTAAAATCTCTTTGGATGATTGACAGGCACAATGAAAGGCAAGCGGGTGGGCAAATAATGAGAATAATTCTCTATAAAGTGGTCTATCGCTTTAATTTTCATATTGACCCCTGACACGGGCACTCGGAGGAATTACAAAGCTTAGCACCCTTTAATTACACTAAATGCAGCTTACACAGAGGACCAGCAAAAGGCAGAAATCAGATTATTAGCTAACAGAGGCGGTGGAAAGACCATCAGGGCTGCCCGAGGCTGGAGTGTGGACGCCGGGTGGACACAGGAGCTAATTGCTCACAGCGGTTAGATTAGCGCTTGGCCTCTGTGTCAGTGTTTCGCAGCAGGAGCAGTCCTGATGATTAAAAAGCGTTAGAGAGACACCTGCGATGCGGGACAGCATGTGACTGCGAATGTAGCTACAGGCAAACTGAGCAATGCTATAGGCTGGAAACAGGGTTATTATTTTGGGTTTTGGTTTATTTTCAGCTACTTTTAAGAGTTTATGAATAAT
Organism: Pygocentrus nattereri; assembly: GCF_015220715.1. Taxonomy (NCBI): domain Eukaryota; kingdom Metazoa; phylum Chordata; class Actinopteri; order Characiformes; family Serrasalmidae; genus Pygocentrus; species Pygocentrus nattereri. Next base: position 10,631,113 of record NC_051233.1, on the reverse strand, counting down.
TTTAGTTTTTAAAATATTATGCATACGGTAGTCTTATCTGAAAGTATATACATTTCTTTCTGCCCTGTTTTTGTCACCTTGTGACATCATGTGAGGTACCTTTGCAATGACTTAGCACCCTCCTAGCAAGCACCTGGGATACCATAGCAACCTTCTAGAAAGACCCTAGTAGCCATCTAGAATACCATAGTAACTACCTTGCAACAATCTAAGATTCCATAGCAACCACCTAGCAACCATCTCGGATAGCACAGCAGCCACCTAACCACCTCGCTTCCCGCCTTTCACCCCTCATTGCTCATTAGCAGCTAAACACAGTGCTCTATTGCAGAAAGGAAAAATCATTTATTTGATTGCATCTATTTAAATATCATAATTGATTCGCAAACTGCCATCAGAATGGTCACTAGAGGGTCTGCAGAAAGAGACTAACTCAACATTTCACACACAGAGAGGAGAATAAGAGGAAGAAACCTTACAATACAGTATCTTCAGTACAGACCTCTGTGTGCTTGGCAGAGTGTTGTGCTTTTTAATTTTTATTTTGTAGCACCACAGACAGAACGTCCCAGCATTTTAAGTGGTTTTAAGATTGTTTTCTCTTAATTAACATTATATTTCAATCAACAGTTCATTTCACATGAGCTTTCTGTGTTATGCTATTCTCATTCTAACAACTACGTTGGGGTAGATTTGACATTTTACATGTTTTGTGTCAGCTTAATGTTTATCCAGTTTGGTTTTAATAAATGACATAAATCATCATGATATAGTTTGTCACAATCGTAATCATTAAAATCTTCACAAAATAATAATTCTGCTTGTTGCAAACAAGTAGTTCAGATTTTTTTCTAGGATTCTTTAATAATTTTGAACCTAAATTAGGAAGGGCCAGCACTGGTGTTGTTGTAGTACACTGCATGACAAAATATTAAAATCCTTCATTAAACTACTCTATAAATTTGTCCCACCAGAAACTGAAGGCGCTCCTCTTGCGTCTGCTCTTCTTGGTGGCTGTTGTGAGTGCTTTGATTGGGCGTCACTTGTGTTCTAGACTCCTCCTCCTCCTCTCCAGGAGCCTTCTCCCCTTTAACAGGGGCCTCATCTAATACTGGGCATGGGGTTTCAGACCCAACCTGGTAGAAGAAAAATCACGTTTTAATAAAAAATAAATACAATAATAATAATAATGAAAAAAGAAAAGTACAGAGTACAGTCATTAAAAAAGGATACTAAAAAAACATGGTGTACATGATGTACGCTTAGTATTATTTTAACTTTTATTTAAATAATTATATATTCAATTATATAGTTAGTTCCCAAAAAGAAATCATATGATTTGAAAAAAGAAAGAAATGCAAAAAAAGAAGCTTTTTTTTTGCAAGTGTACACAATAACATTTCATAAAAATTTTTATAATTATAAAATACCTCTTCTTGGTGTAGAATCTGCACTTTTAAGAAGATTTCTCAGCTTGTTTCATTGAACAGCATAGAATTATTGCAAAGATCTATTATAAATGAACTCCAAAAACAGCTGCCTACCAACCAAATCACTCAGCGATAGAAATAGAAATTAATGGTATTAGTAATTACAAATAAATTAAGTAAAGTACTGTACAAGTTAGACACCAGCCTTTATTTATTTGATTTGCAGTCAAAATTGCTTTAAGTACAAGCTATTCATTTCATCCCAAACACGTTAAATGATGTTGAGGTCTGGATTCTGGGGTGGTCAGTCCATTGTTCTCAGAACACCAGCAGCTTCTTTGTTTGACTGGACAATTTTCTTCTTTTTGTCTGGGTTTCTTGAGCGCTATATATCCTTTAGCAGTGAGATATCTTCTCAGAGAGGAAGGATGAACAGAAACAGAAGCAAAAGTAAAGCTGAATTTCTCTCAAAAATGCTGTTTATCTGGACTGTAAATGTAACATTATATGCAATTTTGGGGTAAAACTCGGGGTAAAGAATGACATTTTCTGTGTATCATCAGATATCTATAGCGACTACTTTAAAACTGGGCCACAGACTTTTGGTTTCAGGCCATTTAGTCCCTGAAGATACTAGGAGAACAGCAATAGCAGTAGCACTAGGTGCAACTAGGAGAGCGTACGGCACTGGTGTTCTCTCGGAGAGTTGAAAAGTCAAGCCTCCACAGCTAATTTTAGCGGCTACACCTACTTATACCCTCAGTGGAACTGTGCCACTGTGGCCAAGGCCATGACCTGGTAACAGGATAAAACGGCCAGCACGTGTTAGCCGTTAGCACTGTTAGCATAATCAGTAGTTGCTGAAGTCACATTAGCATTAGGAGTCCACACTTTCACTCTCACAAGAAAGGCTTATAGTGTCAATAAGAAATGCTGAATTAAGGAGATGGGCAAAGCTATGATCATTTAGCATCACGTTTGAGAGAACTAGCTGCCACTAGGGAAGTAGCGCTTGAGACGAATAAGTGTGTCCGGAATGGCAGAAGCCCTTTACCCTGTCAGTCTATTAGCATGAAAAACATTCGTACAACATGCTTCATGACTGGATTTCTGCCTTTTCTCAGAAAAAAATAAGCAAATAATACTTCAGATGCTAACCAAAGAGAAAACTCTGAGCTAATTCCATCTTTTGTTCAGTAAAAGATGAAAGATATATTTTCAAAAAGCCAGGTTAACTCATGGTGAGAGATTCTCACACTTCAGCCTTCGTCTCACAAACTGCTACCCTGCTTAGTTAGCAACACCGTCAATAGGTACTATATTCAAAGATGTCTGTGTGGGTTCATAATTTAGTTACTTGCCACACAATGCTAACCATGCTAGTGAACTGCACAAAAGCAGTTCACTGTGGAATTATTTTCTAAAGCGGAGTTACAGCACGTGCACATTCCCTGTTAGCCAGAGCAAAATCATTTTACCACGATGTACCTTCAAGTAGAAACGTGTTACCATGTTTTCTTTTACTACATAAAATAAAAGGCTTCTTTTCTTGTTGGATGCATTGTGTGAGCTCATCCAGAAAAGTGTTCAAACCTGTATGCTCTTATATAACTTATATATATATAAAAGCACATTTGATCTGTGGTATATTTCTATTCAAGTGGGGTTTTTTGTTCAAATTGGTAGGTTTTATTAGAAAGTAAATAAAAATCTGTTTTTTAAATGAGTGCAACCATATAATTTAGAAATTATGCTATTAATCGAAAGCAGTACATCAAATGGCAGAAATATGACACTTTTTGTGTCGGCCTTAAAGAGTTAAAATGAACTCAGAGGGCTAAGGGATCTCAAGGGTTAAGGACATGCTGATTAAAGACTGTCAGTGTTGAGACACGTGTGTTTCTTGGCTCTGTTCACTTTGTGTTTGATCCCAGTGTGACTTCACCCTACCAGCTTCAGTAATCACTGTAACTGAGTATCTCAGAGGTTAAAGGGGAATTCCATCAATTTTTCCTTCTATCTTTTAGCATAGCTAAACACTCCCTTCTAGTGAAACGTAGAGAGTGAGAATTGTTCACAATGGTGAGGACAGGAACCAGACATGCCTCTCAACTCATCATCACTAGTGAAAGTCTAAGTTTCTCTAAAATAAACCGTTTCATGTAAAATCAGTTTGACTGACTTTGACTACATTTAACCATTGAATTCTCTTTTAAAACAGATGCACACATGGGGCGGTACAGCATACAAAGACCCCTATGCTTATCAGACGGCACATGATAATATGAGGCATAAAATAGTATCTGAACAGCACAAAAAAGTACAACCAGATCACAATATGAAAGAACTGGTTTCCAATACTGCCTAATGACAAACTTAGCACTTGCATTAACCTTAAACTAAAGGCCATTTCTTGTTATAAGCAGCCTAAGTGATCATTTAGAGGCTCCAAGCCACCAGGGGTCCTGAGTATACTTGTATCTTTTGATATGTAGTTTTTAAAAGTGCAGGGGGGAGGGGTTCCTTAGTTTTTCGCAATTAATATTAATTTAGTATTAATTCCTTTGCTATTTTTGCTTACAAACAATTATGACTGGGGTGGCGGGAGTGGCACGGTGACTCCCAAGCTGGATGTCACTTACAGTGGCCCTGCTTTAACCACTTTTCACACAGCGTTACTTAAAACCCACACACCAATGTTCTTTGTCTACTGTAATGACATCACACTGACATGCAACTGAAGTTCTCTACAAAAACTTCTGCTAAAGTCATGACGCATAAGCTTTGGTAACAGCTTACTACAGGCGTTTCACTTTATTTGCAATGGTTCTCATAGATGATGCTTTACTGAGCAGTAATTTGTAACTAAAAGTATGGCACTTACTTTACTTTAACAGCACCTCTTGGTGAAGGTAAGTCTCTATATGTTACATAAGCAGCAGCTCATATAGGCCTGTGCTCCCATGCTCTGCTATATCCACATCTACAGTACATGCACACACAAAAACTGCATCCTGTACTGGTGTCCATGGCTAAAAGTTTTGGATATCAAGCCAATACCCTGATTGCTAAAGCTATGCTACTTTTGGGCCTCATCTGGAACTAAAGCTGTAAAGCATTACTGTTTTAGCTGCGACTTGAGGAACTTAACGCTGTAGCACTACCTGGATGATCTAGACATAAACACTGCATGCTGCTAAAGCCAAGCTCAAGGAACAGGAGGCTTACAGCTAAAACTACTGCACATCTGATTCTTTAACTGCTACCTAAAGCTAACGCGTCTGGTCAAAAGTAAGGCTACAACACTGAGCTAAATCTGTAGCTAGCTGCAGGACTAAGGCCGGCAGAATCAGATGCAGTAGGCCCTGTTTGCCATAAGCACATTGCAGTAATCCCTGTGGACTACTGAAACGGGTAACTGGATCACTTCTTTTAAAAGCATCTTAATGGATTGGGCCGGCCGTTGCGTTTCTTTCTTCCTTTTTAAAAATACATATCGATGCACTGACATTGACAGCCACACGTCTCTCTCGCGCACAATCTAAATTCCCCACATCTGGCCAAGCCCAAAATCTCTGACAGTTACATAGCAGAGATTTTGACAGTCGTTATTCAAACTAGGCCTTCACTGACTCTTTGCTTGCTAGCTAACCTTCCTCTGGAAATGTGTCAAGATGGACAAATGAGTAAATTTCAAGTTCATGCCGAATTTTTTTTGGAAGGTATATGAGCTGGCAGAGAAATCCACTGAAAGAGGAGGGGCTGGCTGCACAGTAATCATACACAGCCACACGTCCATTAATGCACAGGACAGAGGAGGACAGGGAAGTGTCATAATCTGCGCTAGCCGAACAGATGCACACGCAGACAATCCTCATCTGCATGGAGCGTTTTGCGGGTTACATCACTGGACAGACAAAACTGGCCAACAGAATGCTAGCTGCTGACAGCAAGCTAGCTCAAACTACATGCAAGTTATTACAGACTTGCATGCCGCATTCAAACCACTGGCACTGACAGCATCATAGACACAGACACAAGCACACCTGCACCTACCCCTTTCCTGGGAGCTGAGGGAAAGTGAGGCGTCCCCCTAGGCCCAACGTGTCAAAGCTGAGAGAGCGCTCAAGTCTTTGGTTCGGTTAGGGTTGGAGTGTTATACCTACCATCTAAAACCCTCTCACCGCTACCACGGCAACAGCCAGGGGATTACTGGACTATACCATTCTGTGGGCAGAGGGGATTAAAGTACACACAACATGGCGCCTTTCTGTGCGAGCATGACCGTGTGTGTGTCACAAATGACCAGATTACCAGTGCTGTCGTTCTTGTGCAGGCTTTAGAGCGACAGTAGAGAAATATCAGAGTGAAAGTTAAAGTGGTCAGCAGAACTGGATGCTTTTCTTTTTCTTTTTTTTATTGAAAAACACTGCAGACAGGATTCATATTTATGGGAGCTAAAGAACATTGTCAAGCTGTGTGCAGCAATAATAAAATTTTGCATATTTTCAGGGCCCCCAAAAGTATTTAGACACTTTAACCAACGCATTCACTTTAATGAAGTTCTTTAGGTTACTTGATGAAATGTTTTAAATGTTTAGGCTTTGATGCCACATCAATATGTGCCTGAATGTAACGTTCAATGTATTAAGACTGCAGCTTAGCCCTGCCCACTAACTGCTCACTCATTATGCTCAGGGTTAAAAGACGCAGTGAAATAACAGAGCCGTTCCAGACAAAACAGAAAATGAAAGTCATTGTTAGTAAATGAAGGGCTTTCCCTCCGAAACATTCCACAAGGGTGTTACTCTATTCTGTCTTGAATTTTTTTTTTTTTTGGGAAAACATTAACACGGACGGCACATGCATATCAGGGCTGCATCACAGGGCACAATTTGCTCTGGCAAATGTAAGCAGAGGTTCTCAACCTCTTCCACCTCAAGGACCACCTGTTTATCACTAGAAAGCTTGAAGGCCCACAAGAAAACAAAACTCAACAATTTTGCTTAAAAATCTCATTTATGGATAATTATACAAAATAAACACTGATTACATGTGTGTGAATGAGAGGGAGGCAGGTGGAAAGGTGAACATGCAAGGAGTAGAGGTCGTAAAGGTGGATGACTTCAAATATCTTGGGTCAACCATCCAGAGCAATGGACAGTGTAGAAAAGAGGTGAAGAAGAGGGTGCAGGCAGGATGGAGTGGGTGGAGACGGATGTCAGGGCTGATGTGTGACAGAAGGATAGCAGCAAGAGTGAAAGGGAAGGTTTACAAGACAGTAGTGTGTCCTGCTATGATGTATGGTTTGGAGACTGTGGCTCTGTCTAAAAGATAGGAGGCTGAGCTGGAGGTGGCGGAGATTTTCGTTGGGAGTGACAAGGATGGACAAGATTAGAAATGAGCAGATCAGAGGGACAGTGAAGGTGGAGCAGTATGGAGATAAAGCCAGAGAGGCCAGGTTGAGATGGTTTGGACATGTGTTGAGGAGGAATAGTGGATACGTTGGTCAAAGAATGTTGGAGATGGAGCTGCCGGGTAGAAGGAGAAGAGGTAGACCTCAGAGAAGGTTTATGGATGTAGTGAAGGTGGACATGGTGATGGTTGGTGTGAAAGTAGAGGAGGCAGTGGACAGGGCAAGATGGAGGCAGATGATCCACTGTGGCGACCCCTAAAGGGAGCAGCCGAAAGAAGAAGAAGATACAAAATAAACACGGATATGTGGAGGCCTACTCTTGCAATATGTGATATATATCATTGAACATGAACTATCAGCAGAATATCGATGCGAGTGGATTATTGAAAGATCAGGAGTTTCTGTTAGAGGCAAAAGGCAAAAAATTGACAAAGCTGCCTCTGTGCTCTGTTATAATGGGGCTTGTTTTAATGTTGTTAACTGTCTGAAAATATTGGAGTTCTTTTTTATTGATAAGTCAATTATTTTTTTGATTTTATGACTAGGTGCCATCTCAGCCCCACTACGGATCACTGGCTCCCCTCAGTACAGGTTGAAGGACCACAAAGGGGTGCTTTGTAGTCCATTTGTGGTCCTTGGCCCAGTGGTTAAGAAACCCTGCTGTAAAGCACAGAGCTGGAAACTTCAAAGTCTGGGCCTGTTTTTCTTACAATGGTGCTGGTGGGCTTCAGTGTTCATTAATACGAATCATGGATTCAGAATCATACAAATGATCTGAAACACACCAAATGCACAATACTGTTTGACATTTTGTTTCCTGATACAATTAACTTAATAGCACGGCATCAATGGTCAAATACTTCTTGGGGGTTTCTGTAAATGTTAATTCTGACTTGCTGTAGGAAGACAATAAGCCAAAAACTGAAATCACAAAAAAAATCTGCTAGTGTGAATTACCTGAAATTTTAAAGAACAATTTTAAAGAAACAAACAAAAGCTATGAAAACCACTCGGAACAAAACAATGATTCAAATTTAGCTTCATTAACATCAGCATTTTGCATGTTGGTGATTCATATTTTAAACTTCTCTTAATATATTTTAATTAAGTTTTTAAAACTGCTCTTAATTTATCTTCATTCAACAAAGCTCTAAGCACAACAACAAACATGCTGACGTTCCATGTAAATTGTCCCTTGGGCAGCGTCCTGTGACCACTGATGGACACAAACATGACTGCACTTCTGTGTCTAACCCACACATACCAGCACAATACATACTAACACGCCACTACCAAGTTTGTGTCACTGCAGTGCTGAAGATAACGTCATGTTCATGTGGTGCAAGACAGGAATCTCGCTCACTGTGTGGGGAGGGATTTAAACTTTTAGCACATGGCAGTTTTGACAGCCCTCTGTCATCTGTGCATGGCTGCAGTCCTAACAGTTCAGAGAGGTCGGACAGAGTGGGCAGTAGGTCATTAATAAGGGATGAATTCTGTCCCACTTTCTCTGACTCTTGCAAACACCACTAGAGTAAATAGAGAGGGATGTAGAGTCAACAAGCCGTTTTAATGCCCACTCAAAGTCAACACTTCCTCAAAATCAAGTTTTGTGCATATTTCCTTTATCAATAAACCATCTTTTTCAAATAGATATAATATATGGCCAAATATCTGTAGACACCTGCTTATCCAGAGCTTCTTCCAAAATCAAGAGTAGACAACAACCGAGAGAGCCAGCAAAGGCAGGGCCCGAACACTCAGCGGCGAGGAACCCTGGCGAGAGAGCCACGAGTGTGCAGGGCTCCCCAGACAGACATGAGGCATGAGAGTGACAGTGGGAGGAGGAGGACCAGGACGCTGGTGCCGACCACGAGAGGCACCAGAGCAAGGAGCGAGTCCCGAGCTCCATTGCCCGTGCCCCGCCACCTGTTGCATGAGGCCACTACATTCGACCCAGGCGGCTGAGCTGCCAGTATGGCTGCTGCAAACGTGAATCCTTGCTCCAGCGTCCTCCTTGAGCCCAGGGTCGCACATGCCGTGCTACAGCAGTATAAGGAGTTTGCCCCTCTTTGCTATAGTAACAGCCTGTACTCTTCTGGGAAGGCTTTCATAGATGTTGTAACATTGCTTTGAGGAGTTGATTGCATTCATGAGAGCATTAGTAAGGTCAGGTACTGATATTGAATGATAAGTTCTGGATCACTTTAACTCATCCTGAAGACACTGAATGGAGCTCTACCACTCTAGAGAACGCTGGGCTCTACACCCTCATGCTGGGCATTGGGTATGGCGATCCTGGGCTCATGTGCAGCTGTTTCAGAGCATCCTTTTCCATTGGTCAATGTTTTTTTTTATGGAGATTATACAAGCTGTGTATTTCAACTCCTGTGTCAGCAGTGCGTGCACCCTAATGCAGCTTGAACATAGTGTTTTTTTCTGTTTTGTCTATCATTCTTAAAGAGACAGACGTAGCTACATAGAGTAGCTAGCAATTTTCAAACCAGCGGCACGAACATGCTTAAGCAGTTTTTTGGGTATCTGTACTTTACTGAGGTATTTCCATTTTGGGTGACTTTTTCTTTCCCTCCAAATCAATTATCTTACTTTTTAATCCACTACATTATGCAACATCCTACCCAAGCACACGTTCAATGATAGTGTAACAGAATAAACATTTGGGAGTGCCTACGCCAACAAAAATGATGCAACTAACCTACCTTTGTGTAAATAGACCAAAATATAGAAATATGTACACGTATGCAGTTGTGACTGTTGTGTGACTTTTTTTCTGAATTTATATAACACTTTAATTTTATAGTAAATTTGTTCTGTCTAGTTTATGTTTAGACCTGTCCAGGGTGTATCCTGCCTTCCGCCCGAAGACTGCTGGGATAGGCTCCAGCTCCCCCCCGCGACCCTGACGGAGAAGCGGCTTAGAAAATGGATGGATGGATGGATAGTTTATGTTTATGAACAGAGACCTACAGACGCAGTATAGTAAAGGAAAACTCATTTGTGAAGCTGTGTTTAAAGCAAGTTCTTATTAAATTTAAACTTGTTTAAACTTGTTTAAATTTAAACAAATTCTTATTTAAACTAAGTTGCAAATAAACCTTAAACAGAAACTTTGCTTGTTTGCAAAAGATTATTTCAGAGCCACTTGGTTCTACCTATATGCCTTCAGTGTTTTGTGCTAATGATAATTTTGATAGACATCAGCGTCAGATTAATTAATGACCATCTATTAAAAGACTGGCGTTACAAGAGTGACACTGGAGTATTTTCACCTAAAATGAGTTGATAAAGCAAGAGTCTTGTCAGGACAGAGTCGTAATACATCTTTTAGCATTTTCACTTTTGATACTTAAATACATTTGAAGGCAAATACTTTTGTACTTTTACTCAAGTGGAGGTCTAAAGGGAGGAACTTCTACTTTTACTGGAATAATATTTTACCTTGGGTATCTCTACTTTAACACAAGTACATGATCTGTGTACTTCATCCACCACTGGGTTAAAGTACGTGTCACTCTCTCTCTCTCTCTCTCTCTCTCTCTCTCTCTCTCTCTCTGGCTTAAGTTCATGGCTGGAAGTCAGCTCATTAGGCAGTGTGGCAGATAATGGTGTAGTCCATTATGTAAGAGGAGCAAACAGCATTTATGTCAGTGTAAACAGACACTAAGCCCTGCAAAACCCCCCACTGGACCAAAACCCCATATTAACAACACACACACTCCTCCACAAGCATATCTGCCCTAAGCCCGAGGACTACCCAAGCCCTCAGCTTTGCTCAACGCTGCAACGTATGGTGCATGACCCTGAGGTTTACAGCAAAACTGCAGAGTAATGAGCGCATTATGACTGCTGCACGTTGTGAAAGCTGCAGAAAAACTGCCTGCAACCGCTGAGCAACATTACTGTATTACTAAAGCGTTAAGACACTGAAGGTTACAGCACAACTGCCACACAATGATCATGTTACGCCCACCGACTCTCACCGTTTGACACTTAAGCGTTAGAACAAAATTGCTGTGTAATGATTGCCGGGCAACAGTCTGACATTCACAGCCAGAGCGAAACTGCTGAATAATGATCACATCCTGACTGTGCTGGAACTGAGCAGTGGGGAAAACAGAAATTGAATGACTAATCAGTTAAGTTTCATTACTTAATTAAAGAAATAATAATAACAAATAAATAAAAAATTAATATATGATAATAATAATAATAATAATAATTTTTATTTCATGCCAGTGGCAGCTCAAAGTGCTTTACAAACAGGTGATAAAATATAGCTATGCAAGAAATGATAGTATTTATTTAGAATTAGAAGAAAATTATACAGATTAAAATTACAAGATAAACACCACTAGACGTAGGAGTTTAATTAAATGCTCACTTAGAGATATGTTTTTAGGTGCTTCTTAAAAGTGAGCACTTGGCTTGACCCTCTAATAAAAGGTGGAATTGAGTTCCAGAGCTCAGAAGCATAATAACTGAAAGAGGCCTCTCCATGTTTTCTGTATTTTACAGAAGGTCAGTATCTGCAGATCTAAGATCACATGCTGCAACATAAACAGACAGACAATCTGTAATGTAAGTGGTACTTTAAGGTCATTTAGAGCCTTAAAAGCTAGTAGAAGAACCTTAAAATCTATCCTGAATGATACAGGTAGCCAGTGTAGTTCTTTTGAAACAGGAGTGATATGATCTCTGCTTTGATTTGAATTATATCTTCTCAATGAGTTATCAGACGAGCTGCCAAAGGACATTTTAAGTTTGAACAGCAAGACGCAGCCTGATGGATGCTCACATTTATATGCATTTAATTAAATTCTCACGTTTCACATGACCTCACACTGTATAGTCAGCAGCATTTTGAGGACCGATTCAGTGTTTTCAAACTCCAGGCTTGGAGCCCCTGTACTGCACAGTTTAGCGTTTTTTTTCCTGCTGTTCTCATTCAGCTCAAGTAGGAACTAATTAGCTAATAATATCAGGTATTTTAACCAGGGAAACCACAACTATGCAGTGCAGGGGTCAGTCCTATATTTAACATTCATGTTTCTCCATTGAAGCATTATTTAAATCTCCAGAAGCAGAGAAGCAAATGTTATAACCACCTGTTTGCAGCTCCATTAAGGGGGCAACTGTTTATCTCTCTACTGTTAACATTAGCTAAAGTTATCTAAAGCCTAGGACTGTTCACATCTGTTAATTAGCTGATGCCGTTTCTCCTCTTTGTGCAACACCATGGGATAATTTACCCACTCTGACATGAAGAGCCGGTGGGCTTCTGTGCTTTTAAAAGCTTTGAGAGACTCTCCAGAACAGGGAGAGGGGTTGTGTATGAGATAAACATAAATGTCAGGAAAACACATATTTGGTGGCTTTCCACCAGTTTAAAGGGGAGCAGGAGTTCGAGGGGGGGGGGGATTTGGGGGGTTACTGTATAAGCAGCCTTTCATGTCTAATTACATTTGTGCAGAGCAGTGAAGCCAGAAATTTGGTCCCAAATATGGCGACCACAACAGAAAAATCACGTGTTAATTATTGCCTTCAGAAGTTCTAGATTAGCTGAATGAGGTGTGTTAGAGTTGCATTGGAGGTGAAATCTGCAGGAAGACCACTAAATTAGCCAAACCAGGCACTGGGTACCAGATGCAAATAATATAGGGATGCACAAGGAGAGGTTTGGAATTTTTTAAACCAAAATACTAACATAAGTAAAATAGCCCACATTGAAATACTTGTATTTTTGTACTGGTAAATAAACACTTGCCCAAAGAAACAGCTTTTGAATAGCTGCCTAAAAGAATTTGCACAGCACCGTATAAATCTTTTAATGAAAACTTTTTAAAGGCATCCTTGTTTATTTAGCATTTTAGAATCTTATAAGGAATCTTTTAAGGTATGGTGAGAGACGGGCTTTACACGTTGTAAGGTGCACACAACATCATTACACAAAGCAATTTTTAAAGGCAAAAACAAGTAGCACACAATAAATCTGGACTGCTCCATTAGTTAACCAAATTAGTGTTGTTTTGACTGTTTCAGTGAATCTTATTACTCAAAGCTGAGAAGCATGCGACTGTGGCAGCTCAAGTGCTATGTAGGTTCCAAGCAACTGAAGCTGTGTGAAAGTTTCAGTGTGCAAAGCCAGCCTTAGAGAATTCTCATAAAGCGCACTTAAAAATAAAGGTGTGCATGGGTTGCTACAGTTTAGCATCTTTTTTTATTGTTTGGCTTTATTTCTTCAATCACTCAAATAATTGTCAAATTAGTCAACAGATTACTTAGTTACTAATATAATCAACAGCAATGACCCCAACTGAAACGAAAAACATGCTAAGTTTCTGGAATGCATCAGCCTCTTTCTGTTCCTCTATGGGATTTTCCCTCTTCCTCAAGCTTTACCAGATCTGTAGCTTTCTTTTCACATCTGGGTGGGACTTTTTAGGTAGGGCACCTGGGTTATTTCTTAAGGAAATTGTACTTAGTCAGCACTTACTCTATGCTATTTTCTTGATGTTTCTATGTTATAAAATTCATGTATGGCTTGTTTCTGTTCTGTGTTTTCAAATTGTTCATTCATTTTGTAAGAACAAGCCAAAATGTTTATTATCATTCAAATGAATAATTACTTGATTAGTGACAGATCTACAGTCCAGTAGTTAAATAAGAAGAGGAACAAACCCATTTTAAAAAGTAATACGGACATATTGGTGCAAGAGGGACATATTACCAAAATAATACTGCAACTGCTTCAGCTCTGTGAAAGAAGTTTCATGAAGCAGACAATCAAAATGCAGACAGCACTGGTAAGGTACAGGAAAGTAAAAGAGCTAAGGTTAACATCTTTCTGCATGTTTCATAATAGAGGGTGGAATGGAAATCAATTCAAATGTTTTAATCAATTTAATCAAATAAACTATTCTTCTCTGTCACTGTGTAAACAGACCAAACAGAACACTACGGTGAAAAGCTGTGTTGAGCTGCTAGTGAGCAATGGGGTGAAAGGGGAGGGATAAGAACGTCTCCACACATCTCCAGTGTATATTTCACTGACATAAACATGAAAAAGTTACAAATGTACACTAAATAACATACGGCATATTCTTAATATAGCCATAATGATACAGTATATGAAAAATACTAGCAACTAATCTTACTTACTATAGAATAAACAAAGGCGTTGCATGTGAATTTGACTATTTTTGAATTGCTTTGTGTAACTGTGAAGTTGCATGTAACTCTCAACTAGCTGCATGAAAGTTTCACTGTGCCAGCCTTAGAGATCATGGAGGGTGTGTGACAACTTTCTTTGACAAAGACCCCAACACACCATTCAAGTGTTAATGTAAATCAGGAGATTAATTAATTTGATGCAAAATTAGATTGTATTTCTCATTCTTTATTTAAAGCCTGTTTTCCAGTGCATTTAGGCTTACTTCTATAATCAGCACATTTACCAACTATGTGGTATAGTGAGATTTAGACTGGCTTTACATGATAAAACTTTCATGCAATTAGTTGCACGTTGTAAGGCGCATGCAAAATAGTTCCACAGAGTAATTTAAAAACAAGTAGCAAACAACAAATTTGGACCGTTCCACTACTGCACCAAATTAGTGCTGTTTCAATGAAATTTGTTCCACAAAGCTGAGATGCTTGCAATGCTTGTGACTGAAGTGCAATGTAGGTTTCAAGCAACTAAAGTTGTGTAAAAGTTTCAGTGCGTAAATCCAGCCTTAAGACTATTCTTAGAAAGCGCACACTTAAAAATAAAGGTATGTGTTATATGTGTGATGAGTTTTTTCTATGAGGGAAAAAAATCACTCTTTAGAACCATTTTCTGGCCAATAAGCCTGTGGGCTCATGTACAGCTCTACAGCCAGTGTAAAGCTGTCCTGTGAGGAGCCACATGAGGGTGCTGTGGAGTGAGGTAGTGCTCTAACCTGTTCCTCTTTCTCCTCTTTCTCTGCTCCTGCAGGACCGACCTGCTCTCGAGCTGAGCTGACTGAGAGCTGTCTCTGCAGACGCAGCACCTCCTTCTGAGACTCCTTCAACAGACGCTCAAACTCTCCTGCTGCTGCTGGGCCAGGATAGCCCTATATAGAATATAGTAAGGGAGAGAGAGGGAGAGAGAGAGAGAGAGAGAGAGAGAGAGAGAGAGTATTAAGGAGCTGCACTTATTCTTATTTCTTAAACATGTTTTATGTTTATGTATGCATGTGCATTACCACACACAGTGGAACAGACACATAAGAAACTGAAGAATGGCTTTGGCCTCTACAAGTGATCCCTGAATCATATCAGTGTGGATGGCGTTCATTACATATGATATAATTCTCAGTGTAAGTATTCTATCAATGCCAGGACTAGACTGTGTTTTAGTAGCCCAGTTTAGATGTTGCAGGACAAGGTGATAACGTTCGCTGCCATCTAGTGGTCAAATCTCGCTCTCTCTACCTCCCTCTCTCTCTCTTTTACACAGAGCCACATCAGCAGTCTCCTGTTCTGAGTGGCTAAAGAAAGCGATGAGTCATGCAGTCTGCGCAGAGTAAAACTCAAGTACATTCCTGCAAAGCAGCTGGTATAAAGGTTTGCAATGTGAGTGACACTGTGGATACACAATAGATCAAACACACACGCATACACGCACACACATACTTTACTTTTAATGTAAGTCAATGGAGCCAGAATTTTTCTACGTCATTTTGGGCCATTTGTTTAGGTCCATTCATCACAAACTTTACAAACATTGTAAAGGTCAACATGCATTTTCAAATTATGTCAAAAACAAAGAACAACAAAAATGGATAGACAAGGTTTTGTCCTGAAAGCAACAAAATATACCATATGTGATATATATACACACGTGATCATTCATATATATATATATATATATATATATATATATGTGTGTGTGTGTGTGTGTGTGTGTGTGTATGTATTACATACACACATAAACTACATATAGTATATATCTTTTTTTAATATGCCAAATGACCACATATTCAAAACAGGTCTCTGCTGTCTTTATTCATATCTTCATTAGCACATTAAATATTAATCAGTTTCACTACAGAATATGTGCAGTGCCAATAATGTCCACCAGGGGGCATACAGAGACAAAGTCAACACAGATCCAGGCCACAGAAGAGACCAATTGATCAGGCATGACAACAGATGTCTACAGCCAATTAATCATTTTATTTTTTTTCCAATTAATATTTTTATTAATCAAATCAACTTAAGTAATTAAAACTATTTGTGGGACCAAGTGACAACAAGCAGCATGTAGATCTGAAATCAGGGCTGTGTGTGTGTATGTGTGTTGTACCTTCCCCTGTCCTATCCTGGCCTCTAGTTTTCGACACTCCTGCTGCAGCGCAGCTATTTCTTTGTCTTTAGACAGGAGCGTGTCTGCGTGCTGCGCCAAGTCTCGCGCACGCTGCCTCGCAAATGCCCGCTTATACTGCTCTACTGCACCCGGCTTTACAGGAAGAGGAGTGTTCACCTGCACACAGAGAGAGAGAGAGAGAGAGAGAGAGTGAGAGAGAGAGAGAGAGAGAGAGAGAGAGAGAGAGAGAGAGAGAGAGAGAGAGTGTGAGTGAGTGAGTGAGTGAGTGAGTGAGTGAGTGAGTGAGAGAGAGAGAGAGAGAGAGAGAGAGAGAGAGAGTGAGTGAGTGAGTGAGTGAGTGAGTGAGTGAGTGAGAGAGAGAGAGAGAGAGAGTGAGTGAGTGAGTGAGTGAGTGAGTGAGAGAGAGAGAGAGAGTGAAAGAGAGAGAGAGAGAGAGAGAGAGTGAGTGAGTGAGTGAGTGAGTGAGTGAGAGAGAGAGAGAGAGAGAGAGAGAGAAAGTAAAGAGAGTAAGAAAGAAAGGGGAATAAGAGAAAGTGAAGAGAGCAAGTAAGAGAAAGAGAGGAAGACAGCAGGAAAATGAGAAAACAAAAGAGAGAGACAGACAAGGAAGAAAAGAAAGATGAGAAAAAAGAAACAGCGTAAAAAAAGACAAAAGGAAAGAAATGAGAGAGAGAGAGAAAGCGAGAGAGAAAGAAAAGAAATATAAAGGAGGAGAGAAGCAGGGGGAGAAAGGGAGGGAGAGAGGGAGAGAGAAAGAGGGAAAAAAAGAAAAACAAATGGAGACAGGGGAGAGAAAAAGAGAAAAAAGGGTAAAGAGAGGGAGAGAGAGCAAAAGAGAAAAAAGAAAGATAGAGGGGGAGAGATGGACAGAGAGAGAAAGAGCAAGAGACAGAGGGAGAGGAGAGAAACAGTTGTAAACTGCTGTAAACATGCTCAGTGTATTTCGCTGCTGTGAGTGGTTTAATATACAGTCATAACTGTCCTGTAAAATCTTCTGCTGCTCTGCCTCATTTTCTGGCCAAATACTCAGCCACTTAAAAAAGACATTTTACTCAAACATTAAAAATGATCAGCTGGATGTGCATGAAATTCCATAACCTCATGAAAGACAGGAACAGATCTGGGCAAACTAGACAGGTGACAAAAAAGAACAATACATTTTATTACTAAACAAATGATAAAGTTGATAAATTTCATCAAGTGCTTCATTTCCATTTGCACAGAGTGACAACACTGAGCCTTACGGAGTGAGAGACAGTCAGTGAAACAGCAGTTGGTTTTTGGTTATTTTGCTAGTCAGTTGGTGGGCATGTAATCGGTACTCATGCCCATCCCAATTCTGTGTGTATGCACTATGGCAGAAAGAGCAGCAATCAAATGAAATTAGTGCTTCTTCAACCATTAACCGCTGTGCATGTGTCTGTGTGTGTTGCTGGCCTGGCCGGGGGGCTGTAGCTCACACAGGCCTGTGAAGAGTGTAACAGGTGCTGAACAGTAACAGCCAGCCAATCGCCACGGCCACCAGAGAGCAGACAGGTGGCCGTGCAGGTGGCCCTGTGGAATACAGTTACACCACCCCACACACACACTGGGTTTCATTCAGTGTCACATGTCCCGTATGTATTATACATATCTAAGTATTTAAATGTAATACTAATGCACTCCATTTCTAATATGCACACCTAAGTCCCCATATGCAATACTAAGGTCCTGTATATAATGTATATGTAAATATGTATTTGTAATATATAGCATATATTATACACATGTAAGGACTTGTATGTAACAATGTCCCATAAGAATCAATGTATGTGAGCACCTAATGTAGGCGTAACATATATATTGCTGTTGTTGGAACAAAACATTGATCTCCAACATGGTAACTTTACAGAAGAAGCAAAAAACCTACTTTACTTTTAATGTAAGTCAGTGGAGCCAGGCTTTTTTCCCCAGCGTTTCTTTTGGTCTATTCATCCTGAAATTTACATACAATGCAAAGGACAAGGCATTTTCAAATTATGTAAAAACTGAAATATTAAAAAAAGAAATATATATATATATATATATGTGTGTGTGTGTGTGTGTGTGTGTGTGTAATTGACATGTATCAAACATATAGTATAACTATCTTTATGTAATATGTCCCATATGTATTGCATATAAGTAGCTACATGTAATATTATGTCTTATATTTCATTTATACTTCATGTACATGTAAATTCTTCTGCTTCACGAACACACGTGTGCACACGCGCACACACCTTAGAATGTAGATCTCTTTCGATCTTCTCTGTCTTTCTCATCTCCGTCTCTTCATCTCTCACTCACCCACTTCTGTGCAGTGTCAGTACATATCCCTCTCATCTCACTTACACCACCCCCCACCCCTTCCCACACACACACACACACACACACACACACACATCAGAAATGTCTTAACCACTTCAAATCTATACTGAACGCTCTGCAGCTAGATTTACACAGTATTACATAACCAGGTTTGTTGTGTGAAATCAAAGGTTGTGTGAAATGAGAGCTGACGTTCAAACACAGCAGACCCTCAGCCTCTTAACAGCCCACTACACTAGCTGCTGCTCACACTGCGATTTCATGTATGTCTCTGTAACTACCAATGATTACTCAATCTGCTGTGAGCAGCAGTGGACTCTAATTAATAAACAAAAGGAGCCATTCAGAGGAGCTCCAGTGGGTTCATTAGGGAATGGCAGGGTCAGCTCCACTGGCAGCATTATTGCTGGACACAATGTTGCAACTCTGAGAACAAACAAAAATGTGGGCCAAAGAGGGGTGGAGGAATTGACTGGTGCTGTTGTGCAAGTGAAGTCTGTGTGACATGTGTGTTTAAAAGGTCTCATATTCTAGAAAAAAGCAGGGAAATGAGTGGCTTGTACTTTGTAAACAATTTGAGATCCTAAAACGGGGTAAACAACTACACAGATTTCCAGGGTCAATGCGATAACTGATATTGAACACCTTATAGTGTATGATACCACTAGGAATAACCAACAATATTAATATAAATGCACATTGCTTCATACAGATATTTCACATTATTTATGGTATTTATTTTCATATTGAAAGCTGTTTAGAAAGGTGACTGAGAATCCTGCACAACGACTTTTACTGAGGTGTTCTTTTGACCAAAGACTTTTATTGTGGCGTTCTTTTTTTGGTATAGCAGTGATGTGACACACATGGCAGAGAATACACTTTCTATAAATATATATTATGTAATCCTAATCAAAGCAGTAAAAGTAAGGTAATCTACACAGATGCTTTGAAGAACACAGGCCATTTAAAACACCTCATGGTTGTGACATCATAACCAAGGATAAATGCAAATGCACTACCAACTTGTTAACAGAGAGTAACAAAGACTTAAAGCAAGGCTGAATCATGGTACGTCAAGTGATTACCATTATGTAGTTATTGGAGAGTTTTTGCCAGCTTCTTGATAAGTTTGGTTGCAAACTTAGTCCAGCACACCTAGCTCTCATATTCAGCCCCTTCTGAGTTTACTTAGCTGGATTGGGCACATTAGATTAGGGTTGGGTCTTAAGTCTGCAGATGCAGCAGCTGGAGATACAACTCAAATGGAACCACAGCTGATTGTGGATATGAGTTTTAAATGAGGAACATCAGCGTTGCTCATAAGGAGTGATGTCTAAAAAGCTTGATGTGTGGGATGTGTACCACTTTAAGGTTGGCCTCCTGCAGCTTCCGTGCCCTCTCCTCCAGGCGCTTAGCAATGACAGCCAGCTCTGTGTTCTTCCTCCTCAGCCTCTTCACCTTCTCCTCTGTCTCAGGACAACTGCTCTTCCGCTGAGAAAGGGAGAGTGAGAAAAGAAAAGATATTAAAAGATGAGGAGACTGAATCAGACACAGCGACAGTTCATTTTTCAGATGTTTCTA
Source organism: Pygocentrus nattereri (assembly GCF_015220715.1). Taxonomy (NCBI): domain Eukaryota; kingdom Metazoa; phylum Chordata; class Actinopteri; order Characiformes; family Serrasalmidae; genus Pygocentrus; species Pygocentrus nattereri. Next base: position 10,610,964 of record NC_051233.1, on the reverse strand, counting down.
AGATTAGATATATGATAATCCACTTGCATAAGGAAGAGGAAAGTCTAAAGAAAATAGCAGAAATAAAGGAGTTTCCAAAACTAACGTGAAAAAGATAATGAAAAAATCCACAGGTGTTACTGTCCATCCCTCCTCTGTGAGAAGGCAACTCAGTGCTACGGGTCTGAAAGGATGCGTAGCCCTTACTGAGGAAAGAAAATATACCTCCATCTGGTTCAGGTCTGCATCTTTGCAGAACAAGCACAGGCTACAGCATAAGGCATAACGTGCAAAGAAAACTATTGGCTTCGCTCTAGTTATTCATTTAGGGATTTACAAGGGAGAGGGCAGGGAAAAATCACAGCTGACCCTTTACACCCAAGTTAGTCTTTCTTCTAGAGGCTTCAATCAGAGCAGAGTCAAAGAGTGAGAGCCCTAAAGACTCGAACAAAACATGACCTCCACAGCTCCTTTCCCCATCATCCTCATAAAAAAGGACACTCACATGTGTGCACCCCCCGCCCCTTTAAAATGCATTTCATTACACACAATAATGTACATCACCACAGTATAGACCATACCATGATCCTTCTGAATAAGAACCTTAACCACTTTCCTCCAGTGTAGTCAGCACACTTACACACTTTTACTTATTGCCATATACATATTTAATAAATACATTTATTTTTATTAGCTTATCTTGCTGGGTTGCGGGAAGGTGCCAGAGCCTATCCCAGCGATGGACTGGTGACCTGTGCAGGATGTTTTCTGCTTTCCGCCCAATGACTGCTGGAGGCTCCGGCTTCCCCCATGACCCAGAAGAATAAGTGGCTTAGAAAATGTAGAAATTTTTATTAGCTGCTAAATACTTTTAGTTTAGTACATACTGTATAACCACTGACTAGCCAATTCATTAACTACATCTCCTTATATCTATACTCTTTGTCTATTTAATGAGCTCCACTTACTATAGGTGCACTTTGTAGTTCTACAATTACAGACTGTTAGTCCATCTGTACCTCTGCATACTGTAGCTAGCCTCCTTTTACCATGTTCTTCAATGGTCAGGACCCCCACAGGACCACCACAAAGCAGGTATTATTTTGGGTGGTGGATCATTCTCAGCACTGCAGTTACCCTGAGGTGGTGGCGTGCTAGCGTGTGTTGCACAGGTACGAGTGGCACTGCTGAAATCAGAACAGTCCACCAACCAAAACTATCCGACCAGTAGCGTCCTGTGGCCACTGATGTAGGACTAGAGGATGACCAATACAAACTGTGCAGCAACAGATGAGCTACTTTCTCTGACTTTACACCTACAACGTGGATGACAAGGTAGGAATGTCAGTATGGTAGTAGAGTGGACAGTGAGTGGACAGAGTGTTTAAAAACTCCAGCAGCACTGACACACCACCACTACATCAGTGTCACTGCACTGCTGTTCTGGTGTCCTGTGGGAGTCTTGACCATTAAAGAATAGGGTGAAAGGGGGTAACAAATTCAAAGTATGCAAAGAAGCAGATGGACTACAGTCTGTAATTGAAGAACTACAAAGTCCTTCAGTATGTTCTTCAGTACTTGATTGTACATCCTTTCTATTTCTCAGTGTGATTGTGTACCATTTTATGTGTGTGTATATATATATATATATATATATATATATAAAATATTTGTTTTACTGCACCTAATTTAACGATTAAAGGTTCTGATTCTGGAAAATGAACAACTTGTACTTTTTGGACTGGATATTAAATGTGGTCTCTGACTTTCACACAGAACTGTAAAGGCCCAACCTGCTTAGAAACAAGAAGAGCTGCCCCCCTTAAAATCAATCACTCAAGTAATGCAACTTACATGTACCTTACTGTACCATCACTGTATTCTTTCTATTCTATTTCTATTCTGTATAGAACTTACAGAAGGAATCATTCCCCGCATTACGACAGAATCCTTTAAACTGGTCTAAAATCAGCAGAGCACACAAGTTCTTTACCAGCAGGCTGTTCTCCTCTCTGAGTGTGGAGCATGTCTTCTCCAACTCCTCCAGGGCCCTCAGCAGCTCCGAGTTCTGCCGCACCAGGAAGCTGTAATCGGTGCCATTCTGCATAAGACAGAAAAGAGCTTTTTATTCATCAGTGCATAAATTCACATTTGATAAGAAATTATTGCAACGGCATTACGGCATCTGTAAAAAGTATATTAAGACAGAATGAAATCTGAAGAAGCATTACTCTAGATTCAGATGTATTAGCCCCATCTGTGTGTGTCTCTCTCTCTCGCACAGCATTTTTTCCCTCTGCTGCCAGCTACCAGTGCGTGGGTCTCTTGCTGCTAACAAAAAGAACACCTCCTCTGAGGGGTGACAGCTTAAATAGAGGCTTTTATTGGAACAGCTAAATCAGCCCAGTGCAAACAGAACAGCATATTATACTGCCACATCCCATCACAACACAGACAGGAAGAAAAAGGGCAAGAGAGGCTTAGAGAGAGAGGAATAGAGAGGGAGAGAGAGGGAGAAAGAGTCTGAAATGAAAGGAAGCACAGGCGCCTGCTGAGTAAGTGAAAATTCACGTTCCTTTTCCTACTATATGTCACTCACTACATGCAATGTGATCCCATACAAGGCCTCAGCTTTTGACTTGCAAAGTGTGTCACCGAACATGAGCTGCTCAGGACAGAGAGGACCATCTAAGAGAAGCTGTCATTCACTTCCATTCATTTCAGGCAGTCTTCAGTTCAAGAATAAAGGCACACCTAAGCAGTTTTATTCTGCAATATGACCCTGTCCTCTTCTACAGAGACTGGACTTTTGTCATTTTATCCATGTAACATGGACTGTCCATTAGGAATCTCCCTTAGCTGTACTAGAAAGTCTTTTTTATTTTGGCCCAAGTTGTCAGGCTAACTGAAAAATCCTTCTTTGTGAAATACTCTCTGGGCCTGGTGTATAATAATAATAATAATAACAATACTACTACTAATAATAATAACCGCATGCATACATACATACATACATACATACATACATACATACATACATACATACGTTTAATGTACTTCATAAAAAATGCTAATTTAATCAATATTCAATGATGTTTATTGCACCAAAAACAACTAACCAATAGAAACAAGTAATCACAGAACATAATAAAGTGGCTAAAAGTATTTTTATAAACTTTTTCCCCCTAATTGTTTTAATTGTTTTTATTTTTCATTTACATTTATTATTATTATTATAAATAATAATAATAATTTGTCCTTTTTATTAAAAATTTGTAGGAGCTAAAATTCATTATGTGGTGAAAGTATACCTGATGCTTGAGATGTTTCCTTCAGTACATTATTTTTAAATTTACTATTGTTCTTTTTATGTCACTAAACTTTATTATTACAGTATTATTCACTTTTATTATTTCATGCTGGTGGCTAGAGTTCAAATCCCTGCATTGCTAGCAATGTTAGCAATTTGGCTGCCTTTGGTAAAACATAACACTGTTATTTTTAACCTGGAACATAATTATAATGAGTGCATTGACATACAATGAATAATCTGATCATTATCGGATTTCAGCAGTTATCTGATAATTCAAGTGGTAAATAGCCTACTCTGATTTCTTCAATCGGATGAAGGCCTAGAAATCTGATGAAAGAATCAGACAAAGGAATCTGGATTTTTAGTTCTGTAATCAGGTTTTCGGTGCTCTTACTCTGATTTCTTTCGTTTTTCTCAGTCTATGTATGAGCAAAGCCACAGCACTCCTGGAAATAGCAAGCGGCATTTAACACAGCAACAAAACTCTCTCAGAATGATGCTAAAAACAAACAACATGCTTGACAAAATGAAACATTTAAATATTCTTCATCTTCTAGATGTATAGCCATTTTTCTGCTTAAGTGACTCAATGTTTAAACAAAAGCTGAGGGATGAGTTTTATGTTGCATTTAAGTCACATATTATTCTGTGAGTGATTCCATGAATCTGATTATTGCTTACGTAGATTCAGCGTTTTCCCCAATATCTGATTACCCAAGTACATATAAACATACAAATTTCAGACAAAATCTAATTTTCTGCAGTTGTCAAATTATTCTCTCTTGCAGTGATTGCAATATAAAGTAAATACATTTTTAATGAATGAAGTTCAGTCCATGTTAATGCATGCATAGCACAAGACCCTCCATCTCCCACTTTGATTTAATGCACCTAATATGCCTAGTTTTGAGCACTGTTGGTGCTTTTGAAAGACAGGGCTGTACTGATGACACAGTTTTTTAGTAAAAATACATTACTGTGAACACATTTGTCCAATTTTCCAGTAATGAAATCGTTATGCTCTGAATTATGCTTATAAATTAAATCACATTTTTCAGTTTGATGACAGACATACAAGAACCCCCAGTCCACACAACAGATCCTTTGCCAAACTAAATCTAACCCCCAGTGTTGATATCATTGACAGTCTATGTTATCACTCCAACAACCTCCACTTCTCTCGGCCCCTTGTTGGCCCTCCTGCCTGGTGCCGCTGTGCTCTGCTTGTTATCTCCAGTGTTAGCCAGCTGGACTGGGCTGGAGGTGGCAGCTTTGATTTCACCACATCACTGACACTTCAGCATCCAGATTCATGGTGTGTGCATGTGATTACTGACCAGAGCCAGCTGGACCAGGGGGATACCCGTGCCCTCCATATCCAACGGAGAAACAGAATGGAGAATGAGCTTGCCTCCTCTCACATACTGTTCATTAGAGTGGAGCCCTCCGGGGGCTTAAGAGGACGTACTTAAAACTAATATAAAATCACTGACCTCAGGACGATTCCATTCAGTCATGATTCTGTAGAAAATGACTCAGTGAATCATTAAGCTTTACAATGACAAAAGTTTGATTAGGTTTTTTGGGAATGCATAACGAACGTCAATGAAGCAAATTTAATGGTGAAACACAGAAAATAAAACAATATGCAAAACACTGAGAGATTTTTAAAAATACAGCATTTCATTTTGGTCAAAAAATTAGTGCATTATAAATACACTTCAAAATCAATACAGCAGAACTGCCAATACATCAGTGCAACATGACGCATCAATGTATTTTAACCCCCTACAGAATTTACATCCACAAGGGAGTAGATGGTATATCAGTATCAATGGGTATCATTAACGGGCAGATAGCAGCAGAAAATGCGAGGCTGGAATTTAGAGGGAAAAACTATTTACACATCACGACCATAAAAAATCCATACACAATACATTCAGCTGCTCACAAGCAGAAAACATCATGTTGTTTAACCATTTACATAGCTGTCTTAAGTGAACACAGTACGTCATTAGCAGTGTCAACGATTTGGGAATTTACTGGCCATAGTCAATATTACCACACAAAACCACACTTATCTCCATCTGTTCACATCTTTAAATGCCCAGAGTGATCAAGAAGATACATGCTGGCTTGATTTGGGCCTTAAGTAATATAAGTGAGCTCTTCTTCAAGTCATACTTAAGAAATAAATTAAGCAGCGCTCCAGACTAACACCGTCCTCTCATCCTGGGGACGACAAAAATAGTGTTTATGTTTACATCATTTTGGGAAACCTGCAAAACATAGTCATAAAATACATGAACATCCCAGCCGTCCACATTCATCCTAACTTTAGCTATTAGCGTACTATGTTTGATATAGTTTAACAGTCTCTTTAAAACGTTTTGAATATGACAGTTAGGGGCAGGCAATATGACTATATTATATTGATATTGTGATAATGCCACAATATGCTTTTCTGACTATATTGTGAGTATCACCAGTACTTAAAGAACAATGACCAATTACATGTTTCATTAAAGACAGAGCATAATAGCGATGCTGGTCAGCGCTGGGGGGTTGGCTAACGTAACAGATCTGGTAGTTGGCACTTTCCTCCACGTGTATTCAGTTGTCTAATGACGTTGTGTGAGCGGCAGTTCGAAAAGATGCGGTGGCGCCTCACAGGTCTCTTAGGTCTTTGCTAGCCTTCACTGTCCTAACTGGTTGTACTGTGTGGTATTGGGAGTCCTAACAAGTGGGTGGAATTGGACATGACTAAATTAGGGAGAAAACAATCACCCTAAAAAAAGAGCTTAATTAGGCCTGTTTAGTTTGATTTAATGCAGTGCAGTTTGCAGAACACTGAAAAAAAAAAATCACTCACAGTTGTGAGTTTTAATATTATTATTATCATTATTTTTGTTATTATTATTATTATTATCACTATAGTATTTTTACATATGGTGCTACAGGCTCTGTTTTTTTGTCACAACTTCTAAATCTTAGAAAACAGAAATATAGTGAATCATATTATGTACCGTAAAAACGTCTTAAAGCATCATCATTTTTTTCACCCACCCCTGACAGAAATATAGACTAGAGTGCTCGTTGTGATAGTGAATGATGTCGCATAGTAACCGAGCAGTTAACATTGATAATGCTTCTTTCTTATTCCAAAGGCAGTCATAAATGATGATAAATCAAATGTTAATTATTGTTTATAATCATTATAATTATAATTTACTAGTTATTTCTGTGCCCATTACAATGCATGCAACATTCCAGCATTAATAATAATAATTTATTATTATTGCAAGAATGCACGAAAATCTGATTTTGAAGAGACCTGTTTTACAGTTTTCTTCTCCAAAGAAAAATTTTATGTAAACAAAGCAGATTATTATTTTTGACAATATCTTTCAGGGTAGTTCTGGATGAATATATCCCAGGGTAATTTCTACGGTTCATTTTATATTAGAATAGCCGACTATTTTACAGAATGCCGGAATCTTTAATAACATAACAGCAGGAGTTTTGTAAAAAAATGACTGATTCTAAATGAACGAACATTGGCAAGATACGCTAATAATAAGTACATTACCCGACATCCGCATGTAAAACTAATTCCATTCAATAGGACTAAAGATTACATCCGTACATTGTACATGGTGATAAACTACATCTTCTTACATCTCTGCTGTGGAATAAGCTGTAGTACCTCACCCGTCTGGAACAACCTAGAGCAGAAAAGCCACCAACTGCATGCAGAATTACACATTCGCATCTAATCACGCTGACGTCCTTGAGTATCTGCCTGCCAAGCTTCGTCTATGTGTTTGGTTCAGGAGTCATTAGAACCACCTGCATTCTCCTCTTTCAGTCTAACGACCAGCTTGAGACTGAGCCCACAGCTGTGCAGCCCGTTAAGTCTTCAGCCAAGGACGAGCATCAAAAGACCCGGCCTTTCAGCAGCCAAGCAGGCCAGCCCGCAGCCTGCAGCCCGCCAGGCATCACGCCAGCCGAGCAGCATCAGCAGACACAACATGTGGACTGGCATCATTACTGCTGTGCAATCAAACTCAGACAGGGTTTGCCTTCCATGATGATTAGTATGATTACAGTCTAATGTAGCTGCCTGAATAGAAAGAATGTTTAAGTATTACTTATTGTTGAAATATAAGGTTAAAAGTATTCACAAATATATATATAAATATTATATAAATAAAAATGAAGGAAAATGATGACAAAAAACTGAAGGAAAAAACTAACACTACTTAAAGGCTGAAGAAACATTCAAATCAATTTAGATTCTTTTCATTTCAACATTTACTGCCACACAAACAAGACACAATAAACCATAAAATGAACAATAACAAGCAAAAAAGCAAAGAACAGAAGACATTCAATAAGAAACTGTGTCTGTTATTGTGATACTGATCTTTTCAATACTTAAAGGGGAATTCCACCTATTTTTCTAATTTCACAAATAATTAAGTGGGTGAGATGTAAACAAGGGAATTCAGAGCGGTTTGGTATGAAATGCTTGATTCTAGAAAAACTGCGTCAGAATTGAGGGGTACATGCAGGACGTTGTGTGACAAAATAGTACCTAAAGCAAACTTAATATTTCAGATTTTGCGCTATTTTATCATCATTATCATTCCATATTAAAAGCTCAGAACACACATGTTGGTTCACTGGTGGTTTTGCATAGTAATAAAAATGGCTTTGTATTGGTTCCTTGGTACCTTGGTTCCTATCACCACCACTGTAAAGACATTTGAGACAGCAAGTTTCTCTGAGTATCTGACAGTGGTGGACAGTAACTACGTAAATGTAATTCGTTACTGTACTTAAGTCGTTTTTTCGTGTATCTGTACTTTACTTCATGTCAAAGCAAAAGAAGCGCAAAGCAAGAGCACCAATCAGGACACAGCGATCACTTTGTTCTGAGCTTGTTTTGACCTGTTGGTCATTGGGTATCGACCCAGTGCAGCACACTGTTCAACGTCTACGCAGCAGCGTAAATATTTGGGAGCACATACGTCACCTAAACTATGGAACTAACCTAACTTTGTGTAAATAGACCACAATATAGAATGCATATGCAGTTGTGACTGGCATGTTTCTTTTTTTCTGAATTTACAAAAGTACATTGTAAAGTACATTGTAAAGTACATTGTAAAGTCAAGTACTTTTGTACTTTTGCTCAAGCTGAGGTCTAAAGTAAGGACTTCTACTTTTACTGGAGTAATATTTTACCTTGGGTATCTCTACTTTAACTCCAGTACATGATTTGTGTACTTCGTCCACCTCTGAATGACTTTAACTGCATCGAATAATTCTGAAATTTAGAAAAATCAATGGAATTCCCCTTTAAATTGCAGAAGACTGCAATATGCATACAAGCCCTTTGACAAACCATTGCTTTTTATCAAGCTATTAATAAAATCAAAGACAAAAAGTAAGTTGTTTTAGTTAAAAATATAGCATATGGTCAATCATGTCACCAACTGATTCACTAATTCATGTCCGCATTATGTAGCAATCAGTGGTGTAACGATACAAAAAATTTGATTTGATGGCATCTCAGTCTTTTCATATAGTAAAATTACGGAGTGGCTGATGCTAAAATGCTAAAGTTAATATGTTAATGCTTTACTTTTTTTCTATACTAGAGCATTTTACATATACAACTTATACACATACAACATTTGAAACAAATGTATTTCTGCACCAGTGATATGCCCCTCTGTCTATTCCGCAGGGTCCCTCATTTACCGTCTCTCACTGAAATCGGTCGGTCATCAAAACAAGACAACAGGGTGTATCCTATAACAGTGAAGTGGGCAGAAATTATGATCTGAATGCAGCCACATGCAAATAACTTTTTTCTATAGTTGCTTAGAAATTCTAGGGTTTATTCTTAGCGTTCTTTTTGTTAGATAGCATTTCGGCTGGCTTTGAAAAAGTCCTGTTAGAGAATGTTTACTGAGTATACAGTTAGAGCTCAAGACTTCATAAATCAAATCACATCTTGACTTCAGAATTGGAAACTGTATCCAGAGAAGTTGGAGAGGAGAATTACCACTCTGTGACGGCTTCCGATTTTCTCAAACGCTAGAGGGCGCTCCTGAGCGAGTCCAAAATGAATGGGTTAAGAGGGAACAATTGAGCTAAATCATAGTTTATAAATGCTTCAACATTTTTAATGTAAAAGAACACATTCATTTCTTGAACACAGAACAGCATAAAACATTTTAACTTATATTTTTAAATGCTTTTAAACTATAGGAATTTAAAATCACACCGCATTTATGTCCGTGAAGTCAGTGAGCGCTAACAGCCAATGAGTTGCTCTGCTTGCCAACCAATCAGTAATCACTAGCAGCAATGCTAGTGTTATGCTAGCCAAAATCTGTTTGCTGTAGTAAAAAGGAAATATATAGGTAAGTTCTGTTTGCTTTTTTTAGTGAAATAAATATTTCTACTTTATAAAATGAAAGAAAAGTTTTGGGCAAGTGATTAGAAATTATTTTAACTTTTGTTTTTAGCCATTTAGCTCTATTCACCCCAATCATTGAGGACTCACTCGTGGGCGCCCTCTATCTGGAAGAGACCAGGCCCCTCAAAAACTGGATCTGACTCTACCAAACAGGAAAATGTGTGTATATAAACAAAATGCAGCTAACTGTTCAATGTGCAAATTCCACTGAAGAGCTACTGAGAAATCTTTTTTTTTTTTTTTTTTAATCAGAGCTCTAAATCTTGCGTGTCCTAATGCTTCTTCTGTCTTATTTCATCCCCCACTCAAGTGAATTAGCAATTACTGGTGAAACACTGCTAACTAGCCCTGCAACAGACTGCTGTTTTCAAACGCCTTCATCAAATTTACCCCTCAACCTCGAAATGCCTGAAATAACATCCAGCTGGGCCTCCAGCCAGTGGTATGGCGGGACTAAACAGATGAGGCCAGCGCTTGACGTCGTGGTTAGCCCTGTCCTGCTGTGCCTCTTTACATATGATCGATGTACGTCCATTACTTGAGCGCCCACACTGGGCAGCCTGCCTGCCCGGAGCTGGCCTACCATGCATTCTGTAAGGGTAAAATCTATGCTGGGGTAGCTGTTCCCAGATCAGTGTAAACAGGTCTGTGTAATGGAGCCAGTGGGGGCTTCCCATCAGCACAGATGGGCCTTTCAGCTTGATAGTATGCAAAATAGAGGGAGTCCACCATCACTCATGCGGTTCCAGCTGCAATCAACAGAGCCTGAAGGTGGGGGGGCGAAATCAGGGAAACCGCCTGTATTACCCACTTTGCCTCGCTCTAGAACATCCGTATTTACGACTCATTCACTATATGGAATTTCACTGCTTTGTTGTAGTAGCTGTACACAGGAACCTAGTCTGGATTTTTGTACTGTCTGAATGTGAAAAATTAGTGCTAACACTTATATTAGTAAGAAGGGATGCACCAACTATGAATTTTACATCCTAATTCAATTTCTTCACAGCTAAAGGGCAAATTTTTATTAGCCTTTTTTTGTGAATGCAAAAAATGTGCACATTTCCATACTTTCTGTTGGCCAAAGTCACAATAAAATTAACATTATTTGCTCTTCAATGGGCAAAATTGGCATTCTATACTTGTAAATGAAAAATGTGTTTCCTATTTAAATAACACAAATCCAAAGTGTTTTACTGAACATACAAAGCTATTCAACACAATGAGTCATGCATAATCATGCTACAACATTTTGGTTTAAGTGCAGCATCAGCCTTTAAATACAGAGTGAGTGCACTATACATGTTATTTACATAAACACTCTCGGTCAAATTACATGCCCTGTCAATTTTCTAAGTGAAAACAGGGTGGAAACATTTCTGCTAATTTTAGTGCACGACTACTTAATTTTAGTAGAACATACTGGAAAAAAATCAATCATGGCACATTTAAAAGTCCATCCATAAATATACACATTTAAAAGTGTATAACTTTTGCATTAACTTTTTATTATTATGTTTTATTTTTTCCCAACTAATCAGTAATTGTACATCAAAATGTGCAGAATTCTGTTCTCTGTAGAGGTCTGTTAAATTATTTTCACTTAGAAAATCATCATAATCTGACCAGGGTGCCCAAACTTCTGCATACAACTGAAGGTCACAAATCGACCAAAATAAAAATGAAATTGTGTGATTGGAGCAAAATTTGCCATTTCTGAATTTAACTGATTCTGATCAAACATCTCAATTAGTAATAAAGTAATCAAATGATTATTTTTATCATTTATAGAGTAATGAGATTTTAATGTAATCCAAGCATTCTAAACTGACTTAACTGAACAATAATATAATAAACGATGCATTTCATTTACAAGATTCCAAAATACTTTGCTTGAAAATAATTAACTAGGAAGTTTAAAAATTTTAGGGTTTGGAGAGAGAAAAAAAGGCTGAATTTTTTTGACAGAAAAAAATGGTCACTTTTAACTGGCTTTGGCAGAAATATACTGTTTTATGATGCTTATGATGCTTTGTTGGATTTTGTGGCACATGCTGTTGCCCACTGTAATAATTAAAAAAGTTAAAAAGTTCTTCTAAACAAAGTAAACATGGACTTTAAGCGAACTGCTTTTATTTACAGCATTTTTGTTTTTTTTTTGGTTTTTCAGCCCAGTGCGTCCAGAATTTCTGCTTTGGTTTTTATTATGGTTTTTATAAGTATTTTCACTTCCGATTATAACTATATCATACCAAAATACTGGTATCAAATGCATGAGTCAATAAGGCTTTCTTACTGTAAGAGGTTCTGCATCATCATCATAATCATCATTATTACTGCCAAGTAATCACTGCTGACTGATCAAGGCAATTTTTAGTTGCTGACTTTTTTTTAAATCAATGCCAATGTTTACTAACAACGTCTGATTGGTTAGTCATGACAGCACTGTAAGAGTTATGTTTCATGGTATTGTGAAGTAGATGATATGTAATGCTTGAGAAGAAAGCGATGCTGTGTTTGTAGGCTTATCTACCCAAGGACAAAAGGGCGTCTGGGGTTTTTGACGTTTTGGCGCGCCAGACGAGGGCGAATGATGAGGTCGTTAGTAGGCCGCAGGTCTAGGCTGGCCATTTGCATATTCCATTACACACAGATTTAATTTGGTTCACAGAAAAGCCCTCAGATTTAATACACACACACACACACACACACACACAACTGTGCAGCTGCTAATGACTGAAAAATTGCTTACTCTGTACAACTAGGGGAGAAATTTGACTGCTAGTGGCAAAATGTGGACATGAAATTACTGAGAAAAACTGCAATTTATTGGTTCTGCTGTCAGGAAGAATACAATACACAGTACAATAGCTTGCAGTGCACTGAAACACACACGCCCCTCCATCAAAGGCAATCTTCCATTAATCCCCCTGAACGCTCCTTTACCCAGCGCACAGCCTCTTAATGACACAGGAGGGGAAACATACTTTGTCCTTCAGCTCTCAGGGGGCCCATCAGTCACAGTCAACACTAGCACGCTGCCTCCAGCAACACACACACAGCCCTGGCGTTCACGCCTAAAACCTGAATGTACAAATCTCGCCCTCCCGCACCAACACACTTTAAATCTACTTTATTAATGCTTCACTTATGCACAGAGAAGCCGGACATGAACCTTGGCCTCAACATTTAGAGGAAAATATCTAACTGCAATTTTTCTGGCAAATATTGCCATTTAAATGTACTTATATTCTATACATTAATTTCCAGGCCTCTTTTTTTTGTCAAAAAAAACTGGCATCAGGCTTGAACACTGAGTGTGTCAGACTACGAGTTAGTTGTGATGGCCGTGATGTCACATATCAGAACAAAACACATATGTTCTGTATGGGTCTCGCATTTAAATCATTCATCTATAGGCAGTTCACAAGGTGTGTTGGTCATAGTATATTCCAGAATAAAAATTGCAATCTGAAAATTGCTCTTTCATATTATGAAATTTTATATATCATAATATAAAAACAATACAAAAAGCTAAATAAGCTCTTTTCACTTATATCGTTTAACTGCTATGAACGCTTACTGTAAACTAGTCACACTAGACTACTGCTGTTTGCATCAGCTTGCAAGATGGGTGTGATCAAGGCTGTTCCAGCTGACCAGTGACAAGATAAACCTCCATATTGGTGTAGTTAGCAAGCTAGCTAACGTGTTAAGCATAAACAGTAATGATACAAAAGTGAATACAATTATATCAGATATCTATAAACTCACAGGGGTGCTGCACACTGAGTTATATATAACTGCCGTGGTCAACAGCAGTGAGGTGACTTAATGTTTGGTTTACTATGAAGCTAATATAGTAGTTAGCACGCTGGCTAATTCGCCTGCCATAACAAGTAAAAGAAAAAGATTAACAGAATTCGATCGTTATAAACCTGTGGGAGTACAGTGCTGTACACTGATTTGTACCAAAAAATGTATGTAACTGGCACAGTAGGTGGAGTAAGATGAACTGTGTGCAGCTGTGGTAAGCCAAGGAGCTAACATAGCTGTTAGCAAGCTGGCTAACTCACGTACCATATATAGTAAAAATCTGTAACTGTCAGCATAATTTTAATGGTATACTCATGGGAGTAGTGCTGCATGCTGTGCTGCACCAAAAATCTGTATACAAATGGCGTAGTTGGTGGCAATGAGGTGACGTGTGCAGCTGCGGTTAGCCAAGGTGTAACCTAACATAGTAGTTAGCAAGCGGGCTAACTGATCCAACATAAAAAGTAAAAAAACATGAAAGTGCACACAATTATATCTGACAATTATGCAGCTTTTTCCTCTAATTTTCAGTAAAACTTGTGGTTGTAGTATATTGTCATCTTTAATTTGGCCATGAGATTGTAAGAAAGGACAGAATTGAGACTGTCACACAAATGTTATGGCCTGGAGTTTGTACACACTTAGCTTAGCTTAACTTTACTTGCCTGCTTCTCTGAAGCCATTTCACCTGACGCTGGTTAAAACAATTCCATCTGCCTGATGAACGAGAGCTGAGACATGTTTCTACTGTGTTTTCCAAAGACCAAAGTTATTTTACAGTCTGAAACCTGATGCTGTGGTGTGAGGATGTTCTAAAGTACACCATGAGAGATTATGTGCAGGGATGACATCTGCCTGCAGTACACAACGTGAGGCAGCTGCATGTCTAGAACAATCTCATCTAGGTTAGGTACACATCAGTAAACGTTTATGTTAATGTACTTTTACTGTCACTGGGGTACTGTTACCCATGTTACTGTTGGTGGCAGTAGGTTGAGCTGGCTGCAGTTAGCCAAAGAGCTAACATAGCCTTTAGCAAGCTGGCTAACTTGTCTAAAACAAACAGTAAAATCACAAACAATAGTAACATAGTCTCTCGACTGACTGCATGTCATGCAGTTTCTTCTCCATGTTTTTTCATGTCATGTAAAATGTTAAGAGATTTGAGCTTAGACACTCCTATCATTAGCGCAGAGGGCCTTCATTCATTTTTCAGCACCATCACCTTCTGTCTTACTGGCTTCTACAGCTTCTTCTTCCTTTCTTCCACCCCTTTCCTCCCTCTTTCTCCTCTTCTCTCTTTAACTCTTTCTATCTCTCTTCCTCAGTCCTTCTGCCCCCCTCTCTTGCACTCTTATCACTCCATCATCCTCTCCCCTTCTCCTGCTCCCTATTCCTCTCCCTGTATCTCTTTCTCCTTCTTTCTCTCTCACCACTCCATCTCCTCCCTCTCTCCAATCAAAACAAGATGCAAACAGAGATAATTGAAGACCGAGAGGCGGTCAGACTTGAGATGGTTCCCATGGCGATGACATCCCGTGGCTCTGAGCGGTTTTTGCAGAGAAAGGGCAGTAAGCGAGCGAGATACCCAGGTTAAAGCATGTTCCCCAACATTACGCTAATGAAGTGCAGATGGGCATACACACCGCATTAGCACAAAAAACAACACCGCACGCAACCCGCAATCAGCCTGAACCTGCGGGACGCACATCAACACAACAGTGCCTGCTGGAAGTCTCTCTAAACAAGAAGTGAGCAGCTTTGAAATCAAAACACATCTTCATTATGAAAGGATTGGGCTGTCACTGGAAATGGCAGCTAGCCTTTATACCGGGTGAACATTTCATGACAAATGGACCAAAAGAAATGGTCCAAAAATAGTTAACTAGAAACATTCTGTTATGAGGGGATGTGCTGTTCATTACTTCTTCTGGCAAAGTGAAAGAAAACATGCTTTTCCCAAGTATTGTGGTTTCTGTTTTATATACCATTAAATAGATATTGTGGGGTAATATGCTGTTGAAAAGTATGGCAAGGACAGGAATCTCACAAGTGTAAACCTCCCAAAAACATGCAATGCTTCAGAAGACAATGAGTGCTCTTGACAGGTGAAGTTGTCCTAAAAATTTAACAAGGCTGTGTGAATTATTAACGGAGTCTGCTCAATGTAAAAGGCAAAAGAATAACATATTTTATGACAAATAAGGCCTACATGACCAGCACATGAATATTAGACAAAAATCTCAATAATTCAAAAATCATTTTGGGACAGTTCAACAGCTGAAGGCCAAGTTTTCACATCAACCATCAGGATAATGACTCACTAAATACAGGAAAACCAGAGCATGAGTGATTCAGTAGTCATTATCACCAACTACGCACATGGCTCTGTTTCTCCAGAGTGTTAGAATCAGCCAGTGCTTCGCTCATTTCTGTCACTAGCTGGCTGTCTGCTCTGGAGGTTAGAAGAGCAGAGCGCAGTACTAGCAGTAGTTTATGCAGTTCTCACTGCAGCAGAGGACACAAAGAGGGTGAAGAGAAGACTGGAAGGATTCTGGAAGCTGTCAGCACATGGCCTTTGAGGTGTCAGCCATACTGGGACATGTCAGAAAGATACGGGTTACTGGGCATACGGTCTCACAAGAGTCGCAAGACTCTGAGACTGTGTGTACCTGTGAGCTTGTTTTCACACATTCTCAGGGACAGAATTATCCTGACTTAATAGGAAAAAAAGGAAAAACAGAATAAGCCTACAATATTAGGACTGTCAAGTGCAGGTAAACACACTCATTGGGGTTTTTTTCTGCTAACTGAAATATTAGTTTGGAGTGGTTTTACTGACATATGTTGCACTTCTGACCAGGGGGTAAGATGTGAAACTCCATTGTTTCACCTTTGCTGCTTCATTAAGACTGGCAAGTGGTGTCCTTACATGCTTAAAAAGGGTGAGTAGGCTGATGCGATTCACCCAGGAAAGCCTGCAATAATCTTTTAAAAGATGTCAGGTCAGAGTTTTAGGGCCACCTTATATGTCTTTATGCATTATTATGGTCACATTCGCTTTGAATTACTCTTAGGGAAGGAATCAAAAGTGTTAGCAACAAGACAAAATGTCTGTCCACAACTGCATGCAATCACACATTTCCACCAAATCCCAAAAACGTACACAGTGTAGCATTAATGTAACAAGATTTTACTCCAAGAAATTCTGGACCATTTCTATTGGTCCATCCATCCATCCATCCATCCATTTTCTAAGCCGCTTCTCCATCAGGGTCGCGGGGGGGGGGTGCTGGAGCCTATCCCAGCAGTCTTCGGGCGGATTTCTATTGGTCCATTCATCACAATTTTTTTAGACACTATAAGCAGCTGATATTTCCAAATTATGGAAAACAGAAATTAAAAAGTTATACAAGAGATACAAGGTTGTGGTCAACATGTGTAATAAATATGGGATAAAAGTATCACGCCATGTCCTGACATTGTATAAAAACATGTATGTGCGTGTGTGAATGAGTGAGTAAGAGAGAGAAATGGATGACATGTCTGTCAAAAGCAGTGCACCATGACCTCTGCCCAGTGAGGTAGCAAGAGAGACCCCTGACACAGACACTCTATGTTTACTCTACTATATGAAGAGCTTTTTCCATCCCAGACTGCTGTTCTCTATTCAGCTCAGACGCTTCCTCATGTCTCAGCCAAACAATAGGTATTCATCTCTCACAGCAAGCTCAGCAGCAGCACCAGTTCATTTGCTCTATCACATTTCACCAGCAAGCTGCTCACTTTAAGCAATGTGAGCACTGCAGGTTTGATTAATGTGGCTTTTGGGCCAGTGCGGTGATGTCACTCATTCACCACGACTCAATGAATCACCCGTATCATTCTTTTCTTGCCTCTTTGTCTGTTTCTAAAGAAAATAAATAAGACGCAGTCAAATGGGACAAGAAAAGAGGCAGTGCAGAGACAGTGGTGGAAGATAACCTGAAAAAGGACGTAAAGACAGATGGAGGGAACGCCAAACAGGAATGCAGAGACAAGACGACATCGGTATTCCAGGTAGCACCTGCAGATGCTCTCCGCACATTTATTTTTAATGTGCTGTCTGAAAACTGCTTAAGCTGAAGGACCGTGCCCCTCAATTTATTTAATATAACATAACAGCCTAACGTGAAGACTGAGTTAATGCAGAATGATATAAGACATGAATCTGTGAGGAGTTCTGCTTCAGTAATGAGTGAGGAACGTGTGCAGGGTACAAAGAACTGACAGAAGAACTTCTGTGACTGACAGAAGAAAAGACAAACAAGAAAACAGGACCCCAAACAATAAGACCACCAAAACTGAAAGAAAAAAGCCACGATTTCCAGTCAAAATGGCCAAAGTTCTTCATTGTTGTTAGAAGAACCTTTTGACAGCATTAGATAATCCGCTTGTACAGGGAGATTCACTTAAAAGAGGCCCCAAATATGCAAACTGAACCAAAAAAATACACAACATACCTTGACGAGCTGATAAATACTGTACACCACCATCCCGTTGAGAAGTCAAGTGACCGAGTGAAAGTGTACAGGGGTCTGCACCTAGACAGCTGTCCGGCGCCTGAATCATCGCTCCAATGCTCCAAATACTGAGTAGCACATTGCATGTTGTTTCGTTCAGACTGCTTAGTCCTAGAGAGAGAATATTTGGGGTCTCTTTCGAGTGAATCTCTCTGTATAAAGAAAGGCAAAATCAAAAATAAATAAATAAAAAATGGGAGTTTCCAAAACTGCACTTATATTAATAACTGACTCCTAAAAATCCTTCCATACCTAATAGACCACCAAAACTGTCCTCATCAGATAAACAGCACTTTCATCATTGAGAAAATCAAGCTCCACTATTACTTCAGATATGAAAACAATCACATGCTTCTGTCCATCCAATGTATCCAAAATACTTTGAACTACAACACTAAAACGACTGGAGTTATATAGGTTTCATAGACTGATGCATTTACTTCTGTTTTTAAATGTGAATAATGAGATGCAGAAAATGCAACACTCTTCTATGACTGAACTTTGGAGGTGTGGAAAAACATCCCCGTAGATTTCTTTGAAAAGCTCAAAGCAAGCCTCCTGTAAAGAATGGAAGGCAAAGAGTGACCACACAACTTACTGAAAAAAGGTTTCTGTGGTTGGTGTAGTGTAGTGGGTAACTCCCCTACCTTCTATGCTGTAGACCGGGGTTCAGTCCCTGCCTGTGGACACACCTTATGTTATACCAATAAGAGTCCTTGGGCAAGACTCCTAACACTACCTTCGCCTACCTGTGTAAAATAATCAAGAAAAGAGCTGGAATAAATAATGAAAATAATAAATAAATGAAAATAATCTGGAAAAGAGCTCCTGCCAAATGCTGTAAATATACTCTTTAGTGTCCTGTTAAATGTATGTTTTCTTCTAGACACTAAAAAAAATGAAGAACTTGTCTTTAAAGAGTAACTACACCCCAACTACACTATTGTAGAAATATACTGCTCTGTAATGTGTTTAGTGTTGTTTTATATGTCATTATATTCTGTATTGTGTGTTCTGTACTGTGACTGTATTTAGAACATTCTGTCTATTCTTGTTTATCCCTACATGGTCATGTCTGTCATACTCATCACTTGTCATGTATAGGCTGAGCCTAATCTTGGCATCAGCCCAGCTATAAAACTGCATCAGCCCAGTGTCTTACGGGCTGGCTAGGTGTCTGATACCTGTGCGTAAACAAACTTCACTTCTCCAGACATACGGCTGGTCCCCTGATTAAGGTAGGGTTTGGATTCTTCATTATTAACACTGTTGCAATAATAATACACTGTTCTGCAATAATAAAACACACCAGCCTTGCTTGAAATGTGAACATATCTTTACAACTGTAATATAATTTTTATCGTGGTAAGTTCCGCCTCTGCAGCGGCCCTCTGGTTCAACTCTGCTATAGGCACGGATGACACAATTACGATGATCCGTTACAGTATGCAAATCAGTCAACCAACGTTACCGCCCCCCTGATACTCCTAGTGCCCAGAGCCATATGGAGAGATGGCTCTGCTTGTCCTGCACTTACAATATGTAACCATACAAGGCTAGAGCGAAGGAGAACATCAGCGCCGCTTTACATGTTTCTCCACACATAGCATCTCACCACACTTAGCCTGTCATTTTGTGTTCTGGTTAGTTATTATTGGCAATTCTTAGTTATTGTATTTGTAGATATTGTAATTTTTAGCATTTTAGATATAACTAGCCTTATATTCATAACGTAAGATTAGTTAACCTGAATGACTGAATAAGTGAGAATTCTTGCAAGTCTCCATATAGATGGTGATAAGTGCGAAGAACAGCTTGCAGAGCATAAGGATTTGTGGCCACTGCACCAAACCCTGGATGACAGGTGAGGCACTTCTGTGCTTGGATTCAAACAGGCAGCATGCTAAAAGCTAGGTTGTGATGCTGGTAATGCTAGACAACAGCTAGCTTAAGCTAACTAGCTAAGGCTACAAAGGTCAGCCATCGCCATACTGCACATGTGCTCAACAATTGAGAGATTTGGACAGCGCCCCAAAAGAGCACCTGTATAGAAGGTAATGGTACCTAATGGCCTAATAGAAGTATGTTTTTATAGCTTGATGTGAAAATGAATGAAACTTAGACAATATTTAAAGAAATCCACTTCATTCATTTGGAATTCAATACATTGAAGATATCAGAACTGGGGCTATATCGAATATGGGCCTGCTGAGCAGATAATCGGAAGCTAGCTATCAGGGTTTTAGGGAATGCTCTACCATTCTGACGCCTCCACCGCTCACCACCTATCATTTTCTGGCACTCGCTGCTAATCATTTCTTCAGGGGCGTGAGTCAGTGGCTCATACTGTTAAGGCTCCAGATGCACTGCCTGATCAGAAACACCCTCAAAGTTGCAAATGTGCCATTTGAATCCCATCACTCTCCACATTTTCCCTCCCAGCCCCACCTCCAAACTCCCTAGATCACTGCAGTGCGCCTCCCATTTTTGAGCATTCTGCAAAGTTGAGCCAGGGGTGGAGTTAGCTGAAAATAGTGCGGTGTAGTTGTGCTTTAATAGCCGTTTGAATGGAAATTAAAGAAACAAAAAGGTGGTCTTGCACAATATTTTATACAATGCTACATACACACGATCACACTGTCTAAATGTTTTGACACACTCTTGTTCACTGCATCCTCTACTCTTCTAGGAAGACTTTACACTAGATGTTGGAACACTGCTGTGAGGATTTGAGCCACAAGTGCATTAGTGAGGTCATGTACTGATGTAGGATGATTCTAGATCAGTCCAACTCCAACTGGACGGAGCTCCAACACTCCAGAAAATGTAGCTCCACTGCCCTTGGGCTCCCAGTACTGGGGCTTTATAAACACCCTCTAGCTGATGTTTAGCATTGGGCACAGTGATCATAGGCTCATGTGCAGCTGCTTCTCATTCTACTGGCAGAGCTTTTCTGTGGAGATTGTACAAACTGTATGTCTGCAATTGAATACATGTGTCAGCAATGGGTGCATCTTAAAGTAAAATAGGGAGCAGAGAAACATGCTGAGGTCAATTTACTAGTACAGAATAATCCTAATCCGATAATGGCATAAAAATGAAATAAATAAATGAAAATGCTAAAGCTGAGAAGGGAGAAGGATCATGACTGTCCGCAAACTGCTGCCCATTCAGCAGAAACAGGGAGAGAGGAGCATGTCAAACACGAGGAGTGTGAGACGGAGAGAGAGAGAGAGAGAGAGAGAGAGAGAGAGAGAGCAGAGGGAGCGAAAAAGAGGGTGGGGGAGAGAAAGAGAAGGTGAGGGAAAAAGACAGCAAGGAAGGGAGAGGGAGATAGAGAGATAGAGAGAGAGCTAGAGAGAGAAAAAATGGAAATAAAAGAGAGGGAGAGAAAGAAACAAAGAAACAAAGTCAAAGAGAGGAAAGGAGAGAGACTGAAACAAGAGCAAGAGAAAGCAAGCAATGGAGATTAAGAGAGCGAGTGAGAGTGAGAGAATGAGAGAGAAAGAGAGCGAGGGAGAGAGTGAAAGAGGGAGAGAAAGAGTGAACCAGAGAGTGAGAGGGGGAGAGAAAGAGAGCTAGGGAGAGAGTGAGAGAGGGAAAGAAAGACAGCGAGGGAGAGAATGAGAGAGGGAGAGAAGGACAGCAAGGGAGAGAGTAAGAGGGAGAGAGAAGGAGAGCAAGGGAGAGAGTGAGGGGGAGAGAAAGAGAGCGAGGGAGAGTGAGAGGAAGAGAAAGAGCGAGGGTGAGAGTGAGAGGGGAGAGAAGGAGAGCAAGGGAGAGCGTGAGAGAGGGAGAGAAAGAGTGAGGGAGAGTGAGGGAGAGAAAGAGAGCAAGGGAGAGTGAGAGGGGGAGAGAAAGACAGCGAGGGCGAGAGAAAGAGAGAGAGAGAGAGAGAGAGAGAGAGAGAGAGAAGAAAGAGTGAGAGGGGAAGAGAAAGACAGCGAGGGAGAGAAAGAGAGAGAGAGAGGGGGAGAGAAAGAGAAGAGAGAGAGAGATAGAGAAGAGAGAGTGAGAGAGTGAGAGGGGGAGAGAAAGACAGTGAGGGAGAGGGAGAAAGAGAGAAGAGAGAGTGAGAGAGGGAGAGAAAGAGAAAGGGAGAGAGTGAAAGAGGGAGAGAAAGAGAGCGAGACTGAATGGGGGATGTGATGGATGAGATGAGGAGAATGATAACAATGGGGAAGCAGACACGTACAGTCTCACACTCCTAAAGCTTTCTCATGAAAAATAATGTGCAGATGATAAATGGTCTGATCTTTCACACACGTGCACGCTTTAGATTCATGTACAGACGTTGGGAGGCTTCATCTGTAAAACCTGCTGCCCCGCCGTCCCGTAAAAACACACACATCAGCACTTTCAGTCCGACTGCAGACGGCAAACCCCAGATGGGGGTCTCCCCAGTTTGGAGCGTCTGGTGAAACGTGTTTGTCGATGTGTGCATGTGTGTGTGTGTGTGTATGTGTGTGTATGTGTGTGTGTGGGGGGGGGGGGGGGGGGGGGTACACATTCTATAAACACTTAAGTAATGATAAAGTAGGGTTGAATAAATAACTGCATTCATAGCAAAACCAAAACGCAATTTGAAAGAGCACAATTTCAATCTCAAACAGGGAATTTAACCTAATAGGAAAAGTGGATTTGCTGGTCTACTTGAGTAAAGAAAGAAAAAAAAAAACACAATAGACTGGAACCTGCTTATTTATTAGAAAACACACTTTTATTTCGTTTTAAGAGAAATTCTTTTGCTTACAATTTATATATTAAACACAAACACCACACCAAACTCTACACAATGTAGCTTTTAAATAAATAAATAAATAAGCTAAATACAAAGTCCAGACTTCCACATTATGGACATAATGAAGTGATTCTACTACGCAATGCAAATGGTCTGAAATGACTTAACAGCTTATTACAGTAACTACTTCTCCTGTAAAATGCCGTTTTCAGAGATAAACGGTTAAACTAGGTGGCTGTTTCGAACACACAAATAACAGATTCAGCTCAAATCAGATCAAAGGCCAAAACAGCAGATCAGGCTCAGTGTTGGCAGATAATCACTATGAAATGGCTCAACACAGGACATTCCTGAAGGTCAGTGGAGTCACAGAGCAGGTGGGCTGTGTGATTTTAGCCGCTGACACTGCCCCGTCACTGACTAGTTATCATGGATGTACTGCTGTTACAGTTTTATGACCTGCGGACAGAAGCTGGAGGAGAGCTTAGAGCCCTCCAGTGATCTAAGACCGAGAAAAAGCAGCACTGATTCGCTCTTTTGAATCTTAACCTGATTCGCCTGCAGCGCTGAAGCACCCACAGTGTCTTTGTCTTCCGGTCAGGAAGGAAGTGTCTGTCAGAGTTCCAGATGAACTTTTTCCAGAACCGTTCCAGAACCATCCTGAAACACCTCGTCAGCTGTCCTGAAGTCATCCATACCGTTCTATTGTATTATATTTCTCAAATAACAGTAAGCACAATATAATGGATGGATTACGGTTATGAGGACCTATTCAGGACAGGTGACAAGGTGTTGCAGGATGGTTCTGAGATGGTTCTGGACAAAGTTCGCCTGGAGCACTGCTCAGCCCAGGAGAACTCTGACAGATGCTGCCTTCCTCTGGCTAGTAGCCTTTACACTACTACCATATTCTGTGGAATCCCAAAACCAGCACATGCCAGATAGCAACACAGACATTTATAACCGTCCTTATATTTTATCTGACAATTAATTACTATTGAAAAAAGTGTGATTAACACCTGATGCTGTGTTTTGTTCTGTTAAAGTAATGCCTCTGTAACTGACTGGCTTATTAGCAAAGTTAGCTTTTAGCAATCCCTACTTTGTACCAACATAAAATGTACGTATTTCAAGGAAATCTTCCGTGCTCCTTATAGGAATGCAAAAATACAATAAATTGTATCGTATCACAGCATATCATAATTAATTGTTAGTAAGTGACTAGTGCAGAGCTAATCTTAGCCTGGACGACACTACAACTTTCCAAACACTGTACTTTTATAACACTGAAAGCTCTGATAAACAGTAAAGCTAATATAAGACATTAGTTATGCTGTAGGGGTGCGGGAAAAAAAACAGATTCTTAGATGCATTGCGATGCGGATGTGAACGATTCTGAATCGATTCGTAAATGTCAAAAAATCGATTTTCTCAATATTTCATTTATACTGTAACATGGACGGAACATAAAAGAGGAACTTGGAGGTTGGTAAGTGGACAGGATGAGCGAGAAATCCGACCAGCTCCCTCTGCTTTAAAAGCCAGGCTAGGTAAAGAGTCACAACACAAATGTAAAAAGTCATTTTGTCCTTCCAACAAAAATCAAATCACCTTGGGAGCCACAACATTTAATGCTCAGTATGTCTCAGTGGGTGAGAATGTCGATTTATATTTGTCTCAACCCAAACGAGATTATTACAAAGCTATTACAAAACGCAAGCTAGCAGGGACAAAATGTGCTCGTAAAGTGGAAAATGGAAAACGTTTTGATTTAGTTTTCAACGATGTCCACTTTAAACAAAAACACTAAATAAAACTAAACAGTAACTATTAATGCACCTTTTAGACTAACTGAAATAATACTGAAATCAAAAATGCTTCTATGGTGGTAAAATGTATCTTCAGAGTGATGGAGAATGTGCTGTATATGATTCTGTACAGAACCTATAGTTACATATAGTACCAATAAGGGTTCTGCTATTGTTACCATGTCAAGCTTGCAACATTATAAGAACCATTTTGGTGGTATATAGAACCACTTTCAAAAAGGTTATATACAGAGTCATATACAACACATTCTCCATCACTCTGAAGATCCATTTTACCGCCATAGAACCATTTCAGCATTAAAAGGTTCTACATAGAACTTGCCTTTACTAAAGAACCCTTGAAGAACCATCTTTTTAAATGTGTATACTCCTTTTGAATGAGGTGAAAAGAGTGTAAAATGTCCCTTACTATTGACTCTACTCCTATCAATGCATGAGAAAGCTAAAAAATAGGTTATTGGATATAATTTTCGATACCAATATTAATAAAGATAATTACATTTTCCAATTTAATGCATATAATATACTGGTCACCTATATATCATAAACCTGGTGTGTGTGGGTGGTCATTAAACAAGCAATGGGACCATTAGCTGAGTGCGCCCATTTGCGATAGCTGTGCTTTACTTAATGCGCTGTCCTATAATAGACTCAAACATGATGGATGGCATTCATTTAGGGCTGTGTGGGATGACTGACAGTTCTGAGAGGCGGCTGTGGAAAGTGGAGATAAATGAATGGGTAAATGGGGGGGGCAGGCCTTATACAGGCCTTAAATATACTCTCACTAACCAGACAATAAAGCATTATACAGCGGTCCGAGATCAAATTTGATCCCTTTCAGTCAATCTACCACAATAACACAAAACACTGATTTTCCCATTAAAAATTGAGGGTGGTGTAATTTAGATAGTAGGATATTATAGTCGCACTAGCTTGTATGGGTCTGGGGGTTGATGGGGGCAATCTGACAGCCATTTTTCCGCTCTCACTTCCCCCCGTTGGGAATGCAGTGGACGGATCTGCATAACAATGAGGCACTGCTCATGTGCTCCATCATGACTGATATTCCCCCAGAAATCCCAGAAATCCGTCCTGTGTTACTCCCAGGGGAGACGTCCGCGGCGGCTCGGGAAGAGAACGGATTTTATTTCGGCCGTATAAATTGGTTTCCGGGGGGTGCACTTGAGAGCGAAAGAGACGGGAGAGATTTGATTTCTCACCTAGGTGGGATGCGGGGCAAGGGACATAGCCCGAGGCAAGGCAGCCAAAGGTTTTTTAATAAAGGGGTATGTACTGTCTAGAGAGTGGACACCAGGAATGCATTCCACTTAAAGAGAGTACATCCGTGGCCAGAGCTACTGCTAAACTGACAAGTGTTTGTCGCCTCTGTAGAGGACAAAGATCCAGCTTGTACCTCTGAAGAAGAGAAAGTGAGTGAAACAAGTAGTTTTCTATTTCATGGGTGCACCGATATGAAATTTCTGCTGGAATAACCAATAAGTAACACCTTTTTGTGGTCAATACTGATATCAATACGCAATTATTTTAATTGTTTTTGTGCTATTATCCACATCTACGACATAAAAAACCAGACAGCCTTTCTAATTAGTGAATGAAGCTGGTGCAAGGCATTGACAATAGAATGGGATGCTCTGGAACAGCTGCACATGAGCCTGAAGTCACCATGCCCAATGCCAAGTGTCAGCTGGAGGGGTATAAAGCCCCCCAGCATTGGGCTGTGGAGCAGTGGAACTGCGTTCTCTGGAGTGATGGAACTCCATCCAATATCTTTGGGATGAGTTGAGTAGTGGCGAATGATACAGCAAAACATCACGAAATGTTTTCATAATATTGAATGTTTCTGAAGTTTCAACAGCTGGAACAGACAAACAACTACTAGTTCCTCACTTAAAAAAAACAAATGCAATGATTTATATTTTCCATTTAACACACTGCACAGCACTAAATTAACTGGGTTTCACACTTGGCATAAAAACAAAAAAGGAGCCGTTTCAAATTTGTCTGTCATCCTCTACAAAACGCGGCATCCAAATCTTTAACACAAGGAGGTTCCATTGTCTGCATGACATGAGGATATGTGAAGAGTCCTACATGCTTGACTCTGAGGATTTTTTAAATGCCACCACTCAGCTCGTGAAAAGAAGGATAAGGGAAATTGATTTGGGGCTTTTTGCCATTCATTTAAAATCGCTTTCCTTCCAATTACCCTGCTCAGCCGAGCGTGACGTGGCACCCACAGAGATCTGAGCAACAATGGGGGATCGCAAGATACAACCCCGAATGGCTTATTTTCCGAGAACTTGTATGAGCAAAGCCACAGTCTCTGCAGCTTAAGTGTGTTAGTAGCTCAGGATTAGTTTTGAAAACTGAAAAAAGGTCAATCCAAAATTAGTCACCGCCCATCTACATAACCAAACACGCCATGAACGAGGGATTAGGTAGGACAATTTACATAGCGTTAAGACACGCCCTTGCTTTGATAGGTGTCCTTACTTTGATATCAGCCTGTCCAAATACTGGGTGTACAGAGGTTTTATAATTCTAGTTAATCTGTACAAAATACTAGTGTATTATGTATCCGCTGGTTCTCAGAACAATGGACTAGCCGCAACAGACCAGTCCAGACCTCAATATAAGTGAATGTGTTGAGGACTACATGGAACATGGAAAGCAGATAATGCAACCAATTTCTAAGACTGAACTAGGGAGGTGTGGACAAATATCCCTGCAGATTTCTTTGAAAAAGGGAAAGTGAGTCTTCCAAAAAGAATGGAAGCTGTAATAAAAGAAAAAAGTGGACAAACTAAATACTGAAAAACTGATGTTATATTGAGATGATGAGGTTTTTGTGCACGTTTTCTGTTTTTTTCCCCTGAAGCTGAAAAATGCAAGTATGTAAGTATGTGTAACTCCACTTGCATACTTATATACATAAAACCTGCAGTATATGCTGTATATCATTAAAAAAACCTACTCTATATAGCACAAAAAGGGACCTGCTATTGTTCAATATTTTTTGGCACTGTAGATCTATACATACCTTCTCACTAAAGCTGTACAGTCTGCACAGCATTCATCCAGCCCAGCAGGTCTGAGCAAAAGAAGAGTCAATATAGGAAAACGTTTGACTTTTACACAGACCAGCACGGCAAGCTCAGAAAGTACAGCATTATTATTCTCCTCCATCCTTTCTGCAGACTTCAAACAGACGTCTCTCAGCACGGCACAACTCTCGCACTCCTCTTTATAGCTGTAGGAGAACGCTTTAGAGGGCGAGCGGGAAGGTTTCTTTTCATTCTCACAAGAAAAATAGTGGATGGTGGCATTGAGACTCCAACTGCTTGATCTCTCTCTCTCTCACAGCCTTTCAGCCAGAAACAATAACGAAAAGAGAGATCAGTTCTTCCTTCTATCCGAAAGAGGGAGCATGGTCTCCTCACTCCAAACATTGGCTTCCTGTGACCTACATAAACACAATGCATGCTAGTATAACGTCCGGATTTTCTGGGCAACCCAGAAATGGGACGCATTCGATTTTTATATTTAAGACTTTTTCCTGGCATTTTACTGACATTCCAGAGCACAGAACTGGCACTCAATCTAAGTAAAATGCTACTTGGTATAATCTTTTAGGCCTATATCTGCAGATAATGCTCTTTTCATCTTTAAAAAAGAACTTGAAAACGGTCATTCCATTGGCCTGGACATATTTCATATTGATATATTCATATTTCACTTGCTACAAAATGGCCTCAAAAAGAGTTGATGTTGACTCTTCAAAAAGCAGCCCTTATGCTCAGTGGTTGAGTCATAAAAAATTTGGAGGGTCTTTAATTGGTAAGAGGGGTGGTGCCTCTCTACATGTTGGTTCTTTAATCAGTATTTTATTCCCTCTAACAACAGTAATTACACCCGCAACAACACTGGCAGCAATATGCACAGCTGTTTTCATACCTACTTCATACACCATTGTAACTTTTTCATTTGATTCACTTAGTTTCACACTCCAACGTCTAAATGCACCAAATTAAACACGTGAGTGCTTGTTTATTGGTATTGCAGGGATACAAGTACTCTGTGACTCTCACATTTGCCACCATTTGAGACAAAAAACACTACTCTGCATGGAAATAGAGGCACCTAACATCTATTCAAAGCAATAATAATAAACCTTGTTTGATATTTGTTTCTTTATGATTGCTTTGTCAGTTTGAATGTGTCCAGTCAGGTCGCTGATGCATTAGGTTCCTAACATGCTGCTAGAAGATGCAGTAAAGAAAGCTCTGGTGTTGAATTCCTTGTTTGTTGTGGACCATCACAAAAATACATTCCCATCAGCAGAGAACTGTAGCAGGCTTCATTGGAAGCGAACTGAGATGCATTTGTTTAATGCAGACCCGAGTACAGATGCACTGTGAACATCTGTTAAAATGGACAGAACGAAAGACTAGGTGTGAACGGGCCCTAATTTAGCTTAACAATTCTCAATCGGGAGATGCAGAGGTCAGCAATGTGATATCACATTAACCCCTTAAAATCCCAGACTTATTACACCCTAAGGCCCAATCCCAGTTCTTCTTTTTACCCCTACCCCTTGTTTTCGAGGATCATCTTAATCCCTTGCAATTGAGATACAAAGAGGTAGTGGTTGAAATCTTGCCCTATAAAATGGGACGACCCTCAAATTAAAAAAAAAAAAAAACCTGATTCATTAAACAGGCTACTAGTGCTGCTCTGTAGGCAACCCTGCCCGACTTCAGCGATAGCAGAGGACGGTGAATTTCACTGACCTCACTGTTGGGCTTTAATTACATTTAGGGCATCATATGCTTTCAAAGAGGGATATTAGCCAATTATTTATTATCAACCACCCCTAATTCTTTTGTGATATGAAGGGTATTTCATAAGGTGGATGGCTTTTGGCAATATTTTTGATTGGGTCAATGGCATCCCCTCGCATCCTCCCTCAAACTGAGCCTTGCTTATCCTAGCACGCTGTACATTCTCAAGAACAAACTGTGTTAACAAGTGGTCAATACTGTTCTGTTCCACTGAGAGAGAGAAATAAAGCCATCTCCCTCTGGTGTAAGTGCCGTCAGCTGGACCTGGAGGAGGATTATGTCAGAAACAAGGCTTCATATCCAATTAAGCGCACTGAGGCTGATCTCGTGGTGTAAGCGCTGATCGCCACTTTTCTTTCTGCCCTTTCTCCATTTTACTTCCCATCCATCCACCCCTGTCTTGTTTTCTAATTAGAGGCCGGGTCCCATGGGCAGGCCCCACTCACTTGCCATAGGTGCACTTTTTCATTGGATCTTTAAAGGACAATGCTCAAACCAATGATTGAGACGCAAAAAAAAAGAACATCTTACTGTAAAACACTTAATGTAGTGATGTCACAACTGACACACAGTTTTACGGTACCAAGGTCTTAAGCAAGGTATGAGACCTTTGTACAACAATGTGTATAAAATAAACAAATCATATAAGGAAAAAAATAGCCTATCACATCTACATTGTCCTATAAACTGTAGCAATTATTGAATGTTTTTTCTGAGACATTTGTAGACCAAAGTATTGTTTAATTAACAATAATAAGTATAATAATAATAATTATTAATAATAATAATAAGAACCCTGGGGCAGTTTTGCATATTTATTCATATTTTGGTCTACTCCAATTGCAATTAAAAAGTATTTACATGAGACAGTCACACCTGCCTAGACTCCTCAGATAAGCCATTACTTGATATGAACATTTTGTAAAATGGAATTTTGAAATCTTCCTGATTTTGGCCATTTTTTTAAATCAAAAATTCACTTTGTGTCTCCAAAATTTTCAAATTTTTGAGTTCAGATATCTTTTTAGAAACTGTTAGAAAATCATGTCTGGCTGGTGGCAATATTTTACCTGAATTTTTTTCCCCTCCAGGATTCATGCTGATGCTAAAACTTTCACAGCCAGCAAGATAGGCCTTGTTTTCTTCAGGGTCAAGAAAAGTACTTTTAAAATTCTTTGTATTATTCAGATATTGATGTACATTTATCATCAGCTGTTAATGCCACTTGAAACGAACTGAAATCGAAAGTTAAAGCTGAATTATATTTATGATTAGTCCATGTATCACTGTTTAGAATGAGTTCACATAATATAGTGCTCTGACTGCAAAAAGCAGAAGGTCAGATCTCACCTCTCTGTATTATTACATGTAAACAGAGGATCCCTTTCTTTCCTGAACACTTGAATGAATTATAGTGCTCCGAATTACTTGCTACACTTGCTCAGAGACGTGAGAAGAAGTGCCACAGCTTGTAATGTTTACATGGAATGAACTACTAAACTACATTAGGACAAAGAGTGGATTTTGGGTACTTTCCTAAAGGGATTACTCACTGATGCTTTGGATCACCTCAATGTATCTGCTCTAGTTAGTCCTGCTGAGTGTTTTATATAATGTCTGTAAATTAACCTGGTTTCTGAGCTATGAAGCTTAGAAACAGCCAAACTGCCCACAAACTGCTGGAAGGATAAGTTGGTCAATTTCACAAGGTTAACTGCAGATGGTAAAATCCGCAGCCCAATGATATGCTGTGGACATTATAAAGCAAAATAAAAAGGCAAGTGGCTGTGTGAGTGGAAGTTATTTATGGTCTATTTGTGTGCCTTTTGGTAGCTGCTGTGTGCGATATTACTAACTAGCAATGTAGCATGTGTTTACAACAGATGTGGGCAGTAAAGGCCATGTCCCCTGTATGCACTGAAATGAGAAAGAGTGTTTCAGGGGGAGTCTAGAGGGGATTGTGGCTAATATATGCAGAGGACCACTGGTTTAATTAACTGCAACTCATTACTCATTTTAATCTGTAATTTGGAAAAGTGAATAATGGATGAAAATGTGTGATCATACACTGTGACTGACCATGAAAACATAACAACTACAGATTTGTATTATAGCCATACAGCATTCATACAGCATTGAGTAGTACAGGCCCATAATCAAACCAGCACATGAGCTTTACTTCAGCCTGGGGTAGAAGTAACCACAGGCTAAGTTAGTCCAAAAAACGTGAAATGTGTTCTTGTGTTGATGGTCCTTTTGCAGCTGTTCTTCAGCTCGCAGAACCAATTTGTATTCAACTGATACAGTAGAAAACTAGTACAATTACATTTGTAAGGACTTGGTACTAATAAATCAGTGTCATAGCTCAAAGTAGTAAATGCATAACATTTACATTTACGGCATTTGGCAGACGCTCTTATCCAGAGCGACTTACAATTTTGATTTACACAGGTAGGCGAAGATAGTTTTAGGAGTCTTGCCCAAGGACTCTTATTGATATAGTGTAGGGTGCTTACCCAGGTGGTGATTAAACCCCAATATACAGCACAGAAGGCAGAGATGTTAGCCATTACACTATACCAACCGCATAACTGGCTACTCAAGATGCTGATTTGTCACGGACACTCCAAAAAAACAAACAAGCACAACCCCAATTTGCTTGCACAGATTTTCTGTTTCACAGAAATATAACCTAAAATTAAGAATGCAAAAATGACAAAACGTCCACAGCTTGTGGGAAACACACAGCCACAAAAAGCTCTGGGCCATGCCAGCTGAGTCAAAAATATTCACTCCACAAGCAGATCCAGGAAAAAAGGGCTCTACTTTGCTCTGCGGATCACAAACTCAGCAGATTTTCAACTACACTCATCTTCTCTTCGAATCTAGGTCACGACTGTACTCAACAGCTTCCACTGTGCCGTTGAATACTGCTGCCTATTAAGCGCATTCACAATAGAAATGCACGCCTGCTTACCTGCCATGATTTAAGCCTAAGAAAGGCAGTTATAACAGCTGGATGGAGAGCATGTAAATACAGACAACCAACAGTAAGAGACATCATTTCACAGAGCTTCCTCATTGCCCTTCAGAAGCTTTTGTTCCATAACGGACTTTCTCAGAAGGGTGTTTTACATATTATCCAGCTCACTCGTTTTTGCGTTGGCTTGTAAGCACTGCGTTCTTAGTAACATTTTGCTTGCTTTAATAGAGAACGCAAACGCCTCAAGCCAGATTGCTAAAAGCACTTCTATGATTAACCTCCCCCTCTTTCACCGAAACCTCCACTGTTGACGCGGATCCAGCTTTTAATCAAAATTAAGCATGGTGGGAGATGAGTGAAAGAAGAAAATCATGGATATAGCTGAAAATCCCAAATGACGGGGTCCAGCGATCAGTGTATGAAACGCAATAAAATGTTGAAGAAGTCAAAGGTAGAAGGCAAAGTGAGGGGGCTTAGCAGCACAGCAGGTGCTAATGACAGAAGCCTAGCACTCCTCACTTGTCCATTAGTCAGGAAGCGCACTGCTTAAGTGCTGTTTGCCTTCTCTTGTGCATTTGTCATGGATTTACAGCCATCAGGCATCTGACGATGATGAATTAGTCCACACGTGTGGGTAGGGGGGCTGTGGAACGAGAAGGAGTGTGACGGGCCAATTTTCAACAATGATAAGGCCCAAAATATCCCAGATTGGCTCAAACATCTTCTGTTTCACTATTGACTTTCATGTACAGTACTGTGCTTTTACTTTCCAGTCAAAATTGTCACTGAGTACCAGTAATTCCTTTTTTAGCATCAGGAAGAAGAAGATTCTACAATTAAATCTAATATTTTTTTCTGTTTTAGCGTAACCTTTATTAAAGCTTCCATTTTATTCAGGAGGCTTAATTTGAGCTTTTCAAAGAAATCTGCAGGAATGTTTTCCCACACCTCCAAAGTTTAGTCTAAGAAGTTGGTTGCATTTTCTTCTCACAATGCAAGCAATTCCAAACACACTGAATAATGTTGAGGTCTGAACTCTGGGGTGGACAGTCCATTGGTCTAAGAACACAACAGCTACTTTGTTTGATCTGCAAATTCTCTTTACTGCAGTAAGAGCTTCTTGGAAACTACACATCCTTTCAGACACATAGCTCTGAGTTGTCTTCTTACAATGGAAAGATAAACAGAAACACCCTTTCTCAAGTACTGCTTACCTGGTGGCAGTTGTGGTGGTCCACCTGGTCTTGCACAGTTGTGACAAGTTGCATTTTCTCTCACTTTTTAACTCCTGTTTCTCACCTTCCCTTGACTTTCTTATATAAGAGCATCAATTTATATCTAATCTCAGAAATATCTCCTGAAAAATGAATGATCTGTATTTTATGGCTGTTTTGACTGGATGTTAAATAAATGAAGGGTGGTCTTTTTGCACAGTAATGTAACAAATTAAGTCCCTCAACTCTTCCACTCCAGCTAGCCCTCGCTTCGCTGCTCACTTCAGCACTTGTGCCCCCTATTTCCTCCCTGAGGCAGCTGAGATGGCTCAAATTAAAGAGGACAATCTGGACAAGGTCCCAGTTCTGCTCGCTGTCTCCACCCCTCTCTCTCTCTCTCTCTCTCTCTCTCACACACACACACACACACACACACACACACACATATATGCAGGTGGCCATATGCCTGTCTCATCGGTGCTGATGATGATGATTATGACGGTGGTGGTGGTGGATGTGCTGATGATGATGGATTAGCCTGTATAGGCACACCATTCTGTATATACAGTACTGTGACAAAGTCAGAGACCACCTTTCTCTATTTAATTTCAAGTCAAAGCAGACATTAAGCACAAGTTATTAATTTTTCAGGAGATCATCTCCTGGATTAATCTACCTGAAAATAAGTGGAAAAATAGGGCTTTCCAAAACTGGAGTTCAAAAAAGTATTAAAAGATACAGAGAAAATGGGACACCTAACAACCTCCAGCAAGACCATCAAAACTGCCCCATCAGACAAACAAACAAGCTCCACTTGGGCCGTGTTTTTTACAAAATGTGTAGTCTCCAAAAAGCCTTTACTGAAAAGGAAATAGACAAAAAATAAGACAACATGCAAAACAAACAAAGAAGCTGCTGGTGTTCTCAAAAATGGACTGACCACCCCAGGGTCCAGACTTCAACATCATCAAATGGATTTGGGATTACTTGGATCATGAAAAGCAGAAAATGCAACCAACATCGAAGACTGAACTTTTGAAGTGTAGAAAATCAAGTCTGCTGAAAAGAACAGAAGCTGTAATCAACGCAGAGTAAATACTGAAAATCTGATATTATATTTGGTTTTTAAGGCTTCTGTGTAATTTTCTTTTCAAAAATTGTATTTTTTTCCTTGATACTCAATACTTTGATACCAAAAGGAGTCAAAAGCACATTCCTACTCAACAGTAAGACTTTTTATACTCTAAGAAAACAGTCCTTATTTGAAACTCTGTCTATATTTGTTTTTTGTTAAGCCATCAAGCCATTACCAAGTAAAGGAAGAAGACAAAAATAGAAAAGCTGCAAGCTGGTAGAGCTATCAGAACAATGACCTGATCACCTCAGAGTCCAGATTACAGTACCACTGAACGTGTTTACTTGGATCAAGAGAAGCAAAAAAAAAGCAAATAATCCACCCCATTCCATACATTTTCATTTTTCAAGGTATTTAAATATGGCACAAATTTAAATTTAAATTTGTGCCATATTTTCATACGTATCTATAAATAACAGTATGTCATGGTGTGTCCAACCTCACAGAAGTTGCTGTGAAAGAATAGATTTTGTGGGCAGAGCATGGAGCAGGTCAATTTAACACGAGCTACACGGCCATGAAAAGATACAAAAAGCTCTCCAAGCCCAAAAATCTAAAGTGCTATGTTGGTTCTGCTCCAGAGAGCTGAAACAAGGGCAGGTTGTGACCAGCTCCATCAATCGGGCTGATCGACCAGCTGCCCCGAAGGCCGTCTTTCCAATAAATCTTCACTCTTGCAGAACACTGCTATACTGCATGGACAGTCTACCGGTCTATATGACTGTGCCAAGCTGGTCCCTGCCAGAAACCACTGATTGAATGGAGACATGTTCAATTAGTTTGCTGGTATGAAAAAGAGAGACAGAGAGAGAGAGAGAGGAGAGAGAGAGAGAGAGAGAGAGAGAGAGAGAGAGAGACAGAGAGAGAGAGAGAGGAGAGAGAGAGAGAGAGAGAGAGAGAGAGAGAGAGAGAGAGAGAGAGAGAGACAGAGAGAGAGAGAGATGTGACGGATGCATGCATCACAGCATGGCAAATCATTAAGAGGCTCTATAAGAGACCAAAAAAGAAATAAGAGCTCCAAATTATAGATCAAGGGGATGAACTGCTCTCATCTCCTTAACCAAGATATCTATTTAGCTGGCTGTTCAGCCTGAAATACTCATTAGCCCATATGACATGTAATTACTTCTCAGCTCTTTCAGCCTCAACAGAAGTCGCGTACACTTGGCTTACAAGTTATGTGAATGCCATCCAGTGGAGTGTTTGTTTGGCCTTTAGCAGGGTGGGGCTAAGGACACAGAAGCATGGATGGACAGGATCATTTCTGGTCCCCCTCTGACCCTGACCTCAGTTTGGATTCTGTGTGAACTTTGACTTGAAGGTCAAGGCTGATTGAAAAACAGCCACTGCAGCAAAGCTTTAGCTCAGTTATTACAGCTGCCCTTGACACGTGATTTAATAACATGCAAATAAACTCAAGAACACTGGTCACAGCTTCTGTAATTACAGGCAGAGGACGTGACCTGACTTATTTAAAATCCGGTGAAACGGAGGGGTTAGGCATGTGCGCACACTCGGGATGCCTGATATTAGCAACAATATATTGTGTGCAGATACAAGAAAAAAAGTTACTATTATTATCAGTCTGATATTGATATTATGGCTGATAATTACAAATCAATAATTGTGTGTCTTATTTCCAGCTTATGCAAGCTGGGGGTTCTATAGACTCGCTAACTAGTCAACTAATAATAAACCCACTAGTCTGCGCTGTAGACAGCAGTCAACTACTTGAGGCCAGTCCTTGACATAGTGTGGAAATACTACATAAATTGAAACCAGTTCCCCTGCAAGCTGAAGAAGACTGCACTAAAATATGGGCTCTATGCCAGACTAGGCAGGTTTAGTGAACCGTGATAGGAAAGAGCCGTCTGAAACGCAGAGCATCCCACCATAGACCGTTCAGCTCTTGGAGTGCATGGAAAATAAACTTGGAATAATCTTGCAACCTACAATTCAAACACTAAACTGGAACAATACATAAAAACGAGACATTACAAATGTTCCCTGGTTTGGCAACTAGGCCTATTTCTCGTTCTGAAAGGCTTATTTGGCGAGGAACTGCTTGCTACTGCCATTTTGCTTGATAAACTGTCGCTTGTTTCACATCAGACAGTGAGGGACCAGAGCAAGTTTGAATTCTCTGGGAGACGCAGGGAGACTCTGATACCTGTGGTGATTTCAGCATGCAGTTTACATCAGACAGTCTGAGTGCCAGACACTGAAACTTACTGAAATACAATAAAAAATGTGGTAATGATGACTAGTCAACTACTTTCCTCGAATATCTAGTTTAGGGGTTGGCCTATTTGTCCAACCCATCTTTAGAGCCACAACATTTTACGGCCATTTATTAAAGTAACATTTTACCATTTTGAGTGTCTCAGTATGTGCTAATGTCCTAGTATGGATTAAAAATATAAACAAAAACGTAGACTTACTTTGCTCTGCTTTCAGCTTTAGCTCAACTATAGCCCCTTTTCTCAAATCTCCAGCAGGAAACTTCTCCTCAAAAGCTGAGTGGTTTCTTCTAAAATGGCCCTCAACGTTCGACTTTTTACGAGGCTGAAGTTGCTTCTCATTCTCCAGCTTCTTCTTTGAATTTTCCTTTTCCATTTTAAATGATGCCTAAGGTGCCAGAAAGTAACTGCTGAACCATTTAAGGTGGAACAGGAAAATTCGAACAAGAAGCTGACTTCAGCTTACAGACTTTTTAGTGCTTCAGAGTTTCTGGTTGCAGATTAAACATATTAGGAAATCAGCTGAATGCTTAAAAATGCAAATAAGTTTATTTATTGTTTTTGCACTTTGTTTGCTACTAGCTAGGCAAGAGCTGTGACCGGCAGCCTGCGCATCAACCTTTAGGATTAAAGGTCGGTGAATTAGCTGTTAGACATTGCATCCAGCATTTAACACCATTAAAACTGTTAGAACTGTGTGTTAGAATTATCAGCAGAGCTTTATTTCACTGCAAAGGGTTTTTTTTATTATTATTACCTTAAAAACCTAATTCTGTTGTTGAGCTGCAACAGTAGTAAAAGAGCAGTAAAAGAGCCGCATGTTCCCAATCCCTGGCTTGGTTAGACTGGTAAAAGTCCAGCCCCTAGCGCAGGCACCATAAGCATGTGTAGACACCAGTGGTTTGAACGAAGCTTCTTCTAGACCCCACAGTTGCCTTTGAGTTTTGCTGTGACGGCAGGTGAAGGCCTGTAAAGTAACTTACTGACATTAATTCTTACAGAAAATCAACTTTCATCACAAACTACGTTTTAATTAGTTAGATGTTTAGTTTTTCATCAAGTTATTTAAGATATGTAACACAGTGTTATAGATTTATACATCAATTTTTACTAACAAGGCCAAGACATCCAGTAATCAAGACTGTCCAGACTTAATTACAGTAGCTTATTTCATATATGGAAACAGATGAGTGACAGGATTTCTGTTGACATAGACAGCAGTGATGATACGAAGGTAAAGTAAACTGGTGAATATTTCATCATTTTTGTTGTTTAACTGTTTTTTCATTGTTAATGTAATTGTTTTACTAAATGCAAGAGTAAATTCATGCTCTATTGCTAAAATAGTGTAGTTTGTGCTTATCATGAGTGAAATATTGTTGATAAATCTTGTTCTGGACTGATGGCTCGCGAGGCATTCTAAGTTGCAGATTAAACTTGATGATATTTCCTGTCTTAGATCAGCTAAACTTATTCTCATGTGAGCTCTGGGTTCAGCTTTGTCTCAGGCTGAGGAGTGACTGAAGATGCTCTCAGCTTCAGTTTAAACATCATCTTACTAGAAATGACAGCCAAACACATGAACGTGTGTAAACGATGTATTTTTTGTTTTGATATTTTTCCAACTTTAGTTTTTTTAAATAAGAGGTGATATGTAAAGTCATCACAAGGGCAGATTTCCCTCATCATGAAACCTTTAGCTAAAAATGATGGTTTTTTTAAGCCTAGTATCAGGTGCACTGTTAGGTAATGAATGTAAAACACTTAGATGCTGTAGTCAGTTAATTTTATATTCCTACCCTTTATTAATTTGGATAAGGTAATAAATACGGAGCATTAAATAATCAATTAAGTAAAGAGTATATATTTCTAAATTGAATTACTGGTTTATGATATGTTGCAATTAGATGTTAATTATCTGTTCAGGAATTTCATATCCGTGCATCTCCAGTCTGCACATGCATGCACACACATATGCATGCACATCATGCACCCCACACAGATCTAATAGAAAATAAATGAGAAGCATGTTGGTCTGCAAATTTGCCCTCTGCAGCAAAAAAATGAATAATAATCTAAACTCCTAATGGCTTTCTCTTTCATTTAGGAAGTCCCAGACAGCCCCTTCAATACGGCTGCCGACACCAAATTGAAGCATCTCCCTTTCCAAATATGCTCTGAATTAGGGGTTAGAGCAGAGGCTGGGAGCATTTAACACACACACAGACACACACACAAACACACACACACACACACACACACACACACACACACACACACACACCATGCTTTCATCAGCCTCAGTGTAATTAATACCCAGTCTGTGCTTGCCAACGCACCAGCTCATCATTCCACTTCAGCCCACACAACACCACACTGCACAGAATTTAGCCCTTAAAATTAGTTTAGGTCACTATAAAAGAACAATTCAGAAATTTACCAGGGGGCTGCAACTAACAACTATTGTCATAACTGATGAGCTGGTCCATTTAGACTTTGATTAAACAATTTGGGGGGGGTGGGGGGGGGGGGTGGATATTAGGCTGACAATAATGTTGCATTCAACAAATTAAAGGACAAGGATTAGCCATCCTTTAAAAAAACAACACCACCAACAACACCACTATCAACACCACCACCAACAACACCACCAATACCACCACCAACAACAACCTTCCTATTCATATTTTCTAAACAGAGCCTTTATCAAGGGCACAGCAACAGATTTGCATTGCAGCTGAAAGCTTTTTAAAGGAACACCACATCCAAGTCCTGGATAGACTCTGTTTTCTGTATTTCTCTTCTAACAATGACTCAAAAGAGAACTAAAAGGCTTCTGTGTGGTCGTTAACAAGATGTGATGAAGTCATATTACAGATCGTCAGCTGTGTCAGATCCCTAAACCAGCTCGTCTCACGTAAAGCAGCAAGGACCAGTGTGAGAAGTCGGTTTCTCAAATATACACATTTTTATCAGCCCACGTTCAAATACCGAAAGAGTTTTATAAACCTCAGTGATCCAAAGCTTTCCCAGGTCAAATGGGACGCTGGACTGATATATTTCCCTCCTTCAGTCACTTGATGTAAACGGGACGTATAGACGTCAACAAGCCAACTTGATTCAATATGAACAATTTTTATAGTTGACGTTATTGATCATGTTGATTGTCGGCCACATTTTCCCCAACCACAAATTTAGTTAACCAACAAAGGAATTCAGTGTCTGAAGTTTTCTTCCTTTGTTTTGTACTCTAACTAACTATGAGGCTAATGTAGCTAAGAAGAATGAAGGTTTTAAGCCCCCAATTAGGAACGCACCCATTCAATATGCTAGACTGGCATCAGCAACAATACTGATATAATTAGATCAGCAAATCAATCATCTGCCATAATTGAAAGCTTCCTAATCAATAGTAATTGTGGTTGTAAAAGTGCAATTAGAAATGGCATCACACCACTTTGCCCTTGTCGATATGGATATTGAAACTTTGAACATCTGTGATACGATGGCCAAATGCTATTTCTTATTTTTACCTCTACTACTTGTTGCCCAGTCTCACCTTGCCTCTTGGAACTGAGACACAACAGGTAGTGGCTGAAATCTTCCCCTACTAAAAGGGGCCCTCAAATAAAAAAGAACATTACTTCATTAACAGGCTGCTAGTGGTGCTCTGTAGACGACCCTGCCAGTCTGCAGTGACAGCAGAGGAGGGTGAAGTTCGGCTCCTCACTGCTGGGCTTTAGTTACATTTAGGGCATCATATGCTTTCAAAGATGTGATCATTTTTTATTTTGCAAGATTATTTCTAATAATTCTTTGGTGATAT
Organism: Pygocentrus nattereri; assembly: GCF_015220715.1. Classification (NCBI taxonomy): domain Eukaryota; kingdom Metazoa; phylum Chordata; class Actinopteri; order Characiformes; family Serrasalmidae; genus Pygocentrus; species Pygocentrus nattereri. The sequence continues at coordinate 10,569,968 of NC_051233.1, read as the reverse complement.
GAAGCTAAAGTCGGCTATTAGACAGCCTCTCATTCTAATTTCCCCGTTCCACCTAGAACGGAGCAGCAGTTACGTTCTGGTGCTTCAGGCGTCAGAACTGCTGCATTTAAGGTGGAACGGGAAAATTAGCTAGCTAGCTACCGAGACATCAGCATATTATTAGCAATAATTTTTTTGCTTGTTATGAAGAAAAGGACCATAATACACTAAAAATGACAAACCAAGATAATACGATGTTTATTATAATTTTTAACAAAGAAAATTTCTCATATTTGTGGATTCCTTTGGTCGCTTGTGCAGCCGTCTTACCGTTTTTTCCTTTTTCGCCTAACACTCTGGATTGTGCCTCTGAAAAACCTGTTTGGAGGGCCAACACTTCGCCCTACCCCTGCATCTCAACAAAAATCGGGAAGTGGGTTAAGTGGTAGAGGCAAGGGCTGAAATGTAATTGGACCAATTTGCTTTCTTTTATCTCTACTAGCCTCAAAATGAGCTTGTTTTACTTTACGCACTTCACTTAATATCCAAGCATCTGAAAATACTCCATTATGCTGAAACTTCTCAAACACTCACACATCAGAACTGATTTTCAGCTCTCTGCTGAATGACCTGATACAGATACCCGTCAATACTACTATTCCATCTCTAATTGTAACAGCACACCGTCAAGTAGAAACTTGTTCAGCACTTGTTTCTAATCTTATGTATTCATTTGTTTCGTTTTTCTGATATCACTGGAGTGTGATGTGCAGTTACAGCCTAATGTCACGTTGCACATAAAAGTATGACTCAATTTAACAAAGCTTCTTTGAAATCCATTGAAATGAGTGTACATTTGCTAAAGAAGTCACTGGCTAATGCAAATGTTACTCAACCTCTATGCCACACTGCAATGCCAACATCTCTTCCACACCACCCTACACAGAGCAATCAGAGAGAAGCTGTATTCTTTATACACACTCTTTCTTTGTGTTATAAACACAGATGTTGGGAAACAACCCAACAGCATTTGTGTGGCAGACAGCTGGAATGCTATAACAAGGTAAGACATAATGATGTTTAGAAAACCAACAGCTCTGGTCATCTCATAACAGGACTGACTGGCATGACTGAGGTTTTAGAAGCTTTTCAGTTGTCAAAAACGGAATTACCAAACAGCTCAATGTCTCCACCTTTCCTCCTCGTCAAAACACTTCCGTTCCACTAAATTCGAGCGCTTAGTTGTACACCTAATCTGAATTAATCCAAATCAGCTTCCTGAAAAAGCTGAGGCCTGCCTCTACACTAGGCACATGGGCATGAAATAGCTGACCAGCCATGTTCTTGCTACATAACTATCTAGTTAACAGGACTAGAGCACACCAAACAGAAAAAAGGACATAATTGACAAGACTAGACCAAATAGGAAGGAAAAAAAAAACTGAATACTTAGTGTTGTTGGGCTCCCACTGATGTTAGAATGGCATCCTACTTTGACAGGACGGAGCCATTAGACTGACATACAAACCAACCGTCAAAATGGTGTTACAACAAAAACACACCCAACTGAAACAGTGTTTACGGCTTATGGCTAATGGGAAATGCTTCATCAGCTTCAAATAAAACTTTTGAATTGATTTTAAAAGATTCAATGCTGTTTATTTTACTTTCAGGCACATCATTAGTCTGCTTTGTATTTATGTATATTGTAATAATGCACAGACTGTAAATATTTCATGTAATACAGTTACCAGTTATTAGAAACAGCTACCTTATATCTACACTCGTTGGCCATTTCTATCACAAATACATATCCTATAGGTGCAAATTGTAGGTGTGCAATGACCGAATGCATCCCATCTGTTGTTGCAGCCCCTCTATATGTCGCCAATCAAGGGAAAGGGGCTGCAAATGACCCCATATTTTAACAGAGAATCACTCAGCACAGTAGTGACACTGACACGGTTGTTGTGTGGTAGTGGGTGTGGAGCTGGTACCAGTGTATGTTGAGAGAACTATGCAAATCAAAAATATTCATTTAACAGTCGCGGTCAGAAAGTGAAGTTCAAATTTGGAAAGGACAAAGGAACACGTCCAAGTCCTGGATAGACTCTGTTTTCTGTATTTCTCTTCTAACACTGAATCAAAAGAGAACTAAAAGGCTTCTGTGTGGTCGTTAACATCATGTGGTGAAGTCATATTACAGATCATCAGCTGTGTCAGCTCGTCTCACGTAAAGCAGCAGTGACCAGTGTGAGAAGTCGGTTTCTCAAATATACACATTTTTATCAGCCCACGTTCAAATACCGAAAGAGCTAATGTAGCTAACAAGTAATAAAGGTTTTAAGCCCCCAATTAGGAGTGCACCCATTCAATATCCTAGACTGGCATCAGCAACAGCACTGATATAATTAGATCAGCAAATCAACCATTTGCCATATTTGAAAGCTCCATAATCAATAGTAAATTTGGAATGAGCATTTATAGTCCATAAAGTATAACATTAAATACTGTGTTTCTATACTGCTTTCAATCTGTCAATTTAGTTCAGAGGTCAAACAGAATTCACTTATCACTGCTTTCTATTTATAGGCATTTGGTATTCTGTCCCTGCTTTTCACAACTGGGTCTATGCAAGCAAGGGCAACTCCACCATTGCCAGCAGAATGAATTACCTGACTGCAGTAACTGACGGATGGCAGATTGCACCGGCCTGACAGACATTTTGCATTACAGCATCTGTGACCTGATGATGCTGTCAACCAGGTGTCTGTGTGAACCCAAATTAGAGAACCTGGACTGGCATGGATCAGACTGCCTCACAAATCTCAAAAAGCGCCTGTGGGGGAAACGAAATGACAAAAAGAAAAGGAGCTAAAAAAAAAGGACAAAACCTCACCAGTGAAATAAATATCAGTCCTAAAAAAAACACATTCCAGCCAGGCCACTTTAAAAATGAAAGTGAAATACAGCAGGTGAACAATCAGTGAAGTACTGATTGATACTGGCCAAACCTGCCATGGAATCTGTCTTTCTTTTCCCTCCCACACATGATCCTGGCCTCAGTTTGGTCCCTCGCTCAGTAAACTCAACATGTAACCTCAACCTCATTCGCACTGTAACAAAACTTATGAATTCATTTTATTAACTCAGCATATGGAGGGCAGCCTGCACCCAAAGCTCATCAAGTCACTGAGACGATGATGACCTCGGCTCGCTAACATACTCCCTTGAGGCATTTACGAGTCCGCCAAAACACATGCCCCGTCGTCCATCACTGTCAGCGAGGCGGCGGCCAGCCGAGGCTGCCATTTTTCACACCCGCCAAATACACAATTAATGAATTTGCTCTCTCCAAAGCCGAGGTTTTCCAACTTCATTCAGGTTCTCAGATGGGACGGCGTCAGAATGTCACACACTGGCCACACATCATTGAAAAACATGTAAATTAGTCAGATTAACCTAACATATTGTCAGTTAATCAATCAATACAGCCAATTTTCATAAAGTGAGAAAAATAAAGCATGATAAAGGCCACAGTGTGTATTCATATACATACGTATGCGATAATGTATGACAATCTATGAATAAACTGAGCATGTACATATGGATGGGCACTGGCAAACAGTGACTTTTAAAGCTAGTTCCACCTTAAGCGATGCAGCAGTTACCGTCGCATTTAGGTACCTGAATGTAACTTTTGCAACGTTTAAATTGGAATGTATTAAGTAACTGCGATACAATGGCAGTCCTAGACTAAACATATACATTTGAAAAGACAGTGTTTTACTTGAACCTCGTGAGACATATTAGCATATATTTACCTTGTAGCAGTTTCACTGTGACTCTTTCAGTAGAGAGGCCAGTACAGAGCTGCCACTGCTGTTGTTCCTTTCTAACAACCCAATGATTACATTTACATTTACGGCATTTGGCTGACACTCTTATCCAGAGCGACTTACAGTTTGATCATTTTACACAAGTAGGCGAAGGTGGTGTTAGGAGTCTTGCCCAAGGACTCTTATTGGTGTAGTGTAGGGTGTTTGCCCAGGTGGGGATTGAACCCCAGTCTGCGGTGTAGAAGGCTGAGGTGTTAACCACTACACTATCCCATCCCCACATTGATTAGGTTGCCACTTATTCAGTCATTGACGTATCTTGGACTTTCAGAAGGCCTAGCGATGGGATCGGCAACATTTTACTGCCCGGTTGCAGCTCCACAGCAGAATTTTTCACAAGTTTCCTGCTGGAGATGTGAAAAAAGTGGCTATAGCTCAGCTAAAGCTAAAGCACAGTAAAGTGAGTTGTTTTTTTTTATATTTTCGTTTATATATGATAGTTTTAGCCTGTACTAGTACATATGGAAACATATTTACAGCCAATACAGTAAAATGGACATAAATTGTTGTGGTTCCCAGTGGTTTGACTTTTGTAGGAAGGACAAAGTGGATCTTTTTAACATTTAGGTTGCCGACCCCTGACCCCTAGAGTGTGTTTTTTCTTACAAAAAAGGTCCCACCCATAGGAAATCAAAGCGTGATTGTTTTATTCCTCTGTCACTTCTTAATTATGTCAATAGTTAATCTAACTAGCTGTGACTTCTCTTCAAATCCTGAAGCCCAAACTAATAAGACAGCTCACTTAGCTACATCTGTATACCATGGAGGAAAAAAAAATCTGAATGGCAAATTTAGAATTTCCATCCTAAATGTAACACTGAAACGAGAATTACTGTAACACTTGCAGAGTTTAAACACAAGCATGATTCTACCTAATAACAATAAAATAAAAAAAATGCATGTTCATTAGGCCATTTCTAAAATTCTACAGGGTTCCACTGCGCCAGAACAGCTTTACTGAGAGAGTATTGTCAGTTATGGTGGAGAGCACTGTCTCCATAACATTCATGGACATTATTTTCCTATTCATCAAACCATTCAATGTCCCCTTGCGCCCTACAGATGAGGGCCATTATAGCCCACTCCCACAGATAGAAATGTTTCATCATAAGGTAAAGGTTCCCTCTAGGGGGAAGCCATGCCTGCAATGTCCATACAGCACAACAGAGCCATTAGACCCCCTGAATGTAGGGGTCAAGCTTAAAAAGCCTGTTCTGTTCTCTTAATGTATGCCATACATGCACTTGGACTTTTCTGGCTCACAAAGTCTGATCATATCCTTTATTGACCTTCTCGGTCACCCACAGTTGCTTTTCTGAATTTCCTTCATATCACACTCATACACAAGCATTACTATCAGTTTCAACCCTATTTACTGATGTCTTTCCCAAAGATCTACATGCAGAGATCACTCTAGCCACTGTTCTTATTAAAGCACAAGGCACTTCATGTTATCTTGATCCAAAATTGAGGTCAATTGGAGGACGCTCAGCATTTTTATACATTTTTATACACAACGCATGGTGGGATGTTAATTGTATAACTGAATTATGCAGCACACCTGCCTGAAAGCATGTGCACTCATGTGCTTCTTCACTCATTCAGGTTTTGTCTTTGTAACCTGTCTACACATTTGAGCAACAGAGCTGCTACACAAGCAGAGCTGAGAATGCCAGCACTAGATGATACAGAAACAGTCGACACGTGTGGTAACCTGTGCACTACCGCCTGGAGAGACACCACCGCCGCTGTCTCAGAGCTTATTGTCAGCTCCCCACTGCTGTTTTCATCATGAGCGCAGGTGGTACACGAACTCTGATTTCCCAGTAGGGAACTCCAAAGCTGGCCGCAGATTTCCTAAGGAGCTGATGATGAGGCTGGGGGACAGGGCTGTTCTTTGATTTTCTCTGGCTAATGACCAAAAATGAACCATTAAATTTGATCAATACAGTAGTTAAGTCCATCTGCCTGCAATAATGTGGTCCGTTTCTACAACTACACAGTAATATATGCAGATTAAGTCAGTATGGCGTTAGTTTACCCAGTAATCCATGCATGTGGTCTAACACCTCCACTGGAAATACATTAGCCTTCTAATCCACAGACATGCGGAAAATATTTTCCCTTGTGAGAGGTGAACATAGCATTGAATAATTTTGGCACTGAGGTTACATTAAAATCGCTGAATACAAATTCTGTGTAGAAGAGACAAATGAAATCTCATCCAGCTAATAACAGCAATAGGCCACAGTAACAGTATCAGAACTATCAGAACCCCTCCCCTCCACCAGAATCATTAATCTGCAGTGACTAGGGGGATGGAGATGAGTCTGAATTGTTAATTACTCATAAAAGTTTCAAAACTGAAAATTAATTAGGATTTTTCTGAGCAAACTGGTTTCTCTCTAATGTTATACTTTCTCATACTGAAAAAAACGTCATATCAGATCTCTACATTTCAACAGAGGGCAGAGAACAGCCTGCATCTTATGTTTCGGTCAGAGGAAGGAACCATAGGAACCTTAGAAAGACTACTGCAGCCATCCAAAGGCTGCCCCACACACACACACACACACACACACACACACACACACACACAAGAGTAGAGAGTGCAGTTATAGCACATAGAACGTCTCATAGAAAAGCATCAAAAAATATCAAGCTCAAATTAATTGCACCGTCTACTTGTATAGATTTAATGGAATAAAACATTGTTTAGCAAATGTATCCTGTTTGGTATCAGTTAACTAAATCTTTCCAAACTTACTGCTTTCGAGCTTAAAGGAAATAAGTAACTATGTGATCCTTGTTAACATTAACTGAAGTGAAAATACACAGTATTTGTTGAAAAGACTTCAGACAGATTTGTGGTCTGGGTATGAGCTTCATGGAGGACAGTAACAGTAAAAGACTGAGTGGCCTCTGGATGTTGGACATGGCAGTTTGCAGTTTTAAAGGCCCTACTTGCCTGACATAACTGGCCACATGAGTCAGAAGGGTTATAGATTCATCGATATGGAATTTCTGGGACAATAACAATATTTAACGCCTTATAATACCAATCCATATCAATGTCAATATATATGTTGACATATGTTAACATATATATATATAATATTTTATATAATATAATATTTTATATATATATGTCAATATAATGTCAATATATACCTTCTATTTTGGGATTTTCACACTACAGTTCATGTAGGAACTGTGCAGTGAGGTTAAGGCAAGTTAAAGGTGGATCACTGATTGAACGACATCCTAATTTTTATTTTTTTTAATGAATTATGGCAAAGTTTTACTTTATCACACTCTTATCTACACTCTTTCACAACAGCAGATAAATGCAAATAAAGGACTTTTATTATTCATTTTCTTTCTGTTATTGCAATTCTATCAGTGCCTGTTCTGATTAAATCATCTGGAACTGATTGTATCAGATTGTAAAATACATTTTTCCCCCAATTATCGACAAATAATTGATCACCCACAAATATATTGTGCATCCCTAGAAACTGTTACTAAAGAAAGACTCTTACAGATACATAGGGGCTGTTTCCGTCCACACACGAAGGTTGGGTTTTAGAGAATAGTATCGACTTGAGCAGCATGTATCCAGCCTGACCCTCTCTAAGCCAGCTGTCATTTCCATTAAGAGAGGAGGTGGTAATCGTAGAGGGGTTATTGTGTGTGTGTGCATGCGTGGGTGTGTGTGTGTGTGCGAGTGCGAGTGTGTGTGTACGCGTGTGTGCGTGCGTGTGTGAAATTGTAGGGGACAAAGGGGGCTTGAATAAAATGTCACCCAAATGTCAAAGAGGAACAAGGGCCTTAGAGCTTTTGTACACTTGTACAGTCTCTTCTGAATGCTAATGCATCACGGGAGTGATGAGGGGTTAAACGATCCACTGATGAGCCAAATGAGAGACTGAGAGAGAAAGAAGAGCGAGAGACAAAGAAAGAATAAAACACTGGAAACACGGGCTCAGAGTGTAAAACCACAAATCACTAGTTTGACTAGATCACTACAGCTATTAGTTACTGACATTAAGCCCTGCACTGGAACATCATGCTCTCTGCACAGAGGTTTCCCATCCAAACAACACTTCACATACTACACAGCACTGATGAAACAGAAATACATTCAATTTCACATTCAAAGAGGTGGAGAGAGGATGGAGATGACATTTTACCAATCAGACCAAGTAAATGGTTGAGAGACTCTTTGGGAAGTTGAATGATGTCAAAAATAGGTCCTAAAACTGAGACAACACATTTAATAAAATCTAGTACTGCTGGTATGATTGTCAGCTCATAGTAGATTTGTTATCTGGTAATAACCTCTTGTTTTTCATTAGTTTGTGTTGCTACAGTTCGTTCTCATATTGAAAGCTGGTTTGGATGTAGTTTTAACATGTTTTGTTTCACTAACCAAGAGGGTGTTCAGATTTACCAGGTCAGCTGTGATCCAGCTAAAGGAGTGGTGACCCATCACGGGCTCTTCAGTGGAATCCCGACCTAACCCTTTATCCTATTGTTGGGAGATTGCAAGTGAGAATCCTGGTGATGCAGCCAAAAAATCTCACCAATTATTAGAACGATAATGTCGTGGACTGTCAATATTGATTGTATATATGCTGCTCGGCCTCCTCCTAGTATTTACACCCATTGTCCATTTTATCAGCTCGACATCCCATATAGGTGCACTCTATAGTTCTACAGTTACAGACTGTAGTCCATCTGTTTCTCTGCATATTTTATCCCCTTTTACCCTGTTGTTCAGTGGTCAGGACACTCACAGGACAGCAGGTATTATTCTGGTGGTTGATCATTCTCAGCACTGCAGTGACATTGATGTGGTGGTGGTGTGTTAATGTGTGTTGCGCTAGTATGAGTTTATCTGAGTTTTTAAACACCTCAGTGTCACTGCTGGATGGAGAATAGTTCACCAACCAAAAATATCCAGCCAATAGCATCCTGTGGGCAGCACACTAACCACTTATAAAAAACTAAAGGGATATTTAACACAAACTGCTGTGTCTGATGCACTCATACCAACACATCAGTGGTGGTGGTCACCAGGGTGGAAGGGGGTTAACACAGTATGCAGTGAAACTGATGGACTACAGTCTGTAATTGTGCACAAATATACAAGGAGGTGCACTAAAAGATGTGGTCAGACAGTGTATATTGATCAGGCCCTTGTCCAAAACCTCCACCTACACAGCAGCTCTATTAACAAACAGGCAAAGACTTCATCTTCAGAAACTCTATTCCCAGCACCTTCATAAACTGCCTTTCCTCACAAGCAGAGGCTGAGCACAGTGTGTTAGCGCCATTGGGCTTATTCACTGCTTCAGGCTAAGTGTCAGAAGCTAAGACTTACTGGGATTTCATAATTTAATCCTCATACTCTGCTCTATATTTGGAAAAATGGTTTCTCAACAAAAAAAAGGAATGTCACAGCTTCACAGTAAAAAAAAAAATTATATAACGTGGTAGACAGTGAAACAATGGGTCATGGTGAAGGCCATTTGGAAAGTGGAGGAAAAGACCACAGACATGCCAACATCTGGTTAAGTCATTGTGCTGTGATGAAGAACCAGCTTCCAAAAAAGGCCAACAGAATGGAAAGCAGAATTTCCTTCTATAGAGACAGCAGGGTGTCACTTCCCTCCCCCAGCCTATACTGATACTAAAACCTTTGCCTAACAAATCTGGTATTTCTCCTCTAAAAATGACAAACTTTTAAAATTGTATTATTATCCAAAGTACTTAATTTAGGATGAGCACCTAAAAGCAGGCTTCAACTGTACTCCTCCACAGGATGAAATAAACACCACCACCACATCACACAATGTTAGTGTGTGCTATTTCAGGACAGATGTGTTACAGTACTGAATCACTTTTTTTTTACCCTCCGATATCCTTTTGCTGATATGCCAATAACAATACCCCTCAACACTGATATGACATCTCTAGTCTTTAACATATTACTATACGTATAACACATAACAAAAACAATCTGTTTAGTTTGCAGTGACAGAGGACATGTAAGCATTAATGATTGAGGTACATAAACCCACACAAATATCAAAGAATTTTCTATCAAAGAAAAATAAAGAAAATGGAAAATGAGCATTTAACTCTAATCCATCTCTGGTTTCAGATGACCATCAAGAACGAACATCTAGTGCCATAACTTTATTCACCAGTGTCCTTTCTGTAGCAATGGGGCAACAAGAGGGTCATGACTGAGGATGTTAAATCAAGACATATGTGTGTGTGTGTGTGTGTGTGTATATGTGTGTGTGTGTGTGTGTGTGTGTGTGTGTGTATGTGTGTGTGTGTGTGTGTGTGTGTCTGTCTGTGTAACAGACTGAAAAAAGATGGGACACACGCTGCAGGAGGGGAGACCTCTATCACTTCTCTTCAGATCAATAATTCAACCATCTACACCGCCCCAAGAGATGCATTAGTGTAAATTGGGTGCACACACACACACACACACACACACACACACACACACTTCTCACAACAAATTTCATTGCTGTTGTCGGAAGAAAACTTCGTATTTCCAAAAATTTACAGCAGAAAGAAAAAACATACTTTACTTTTAACTTAAGTCAATGGAACCAGATGGTCTATCTATCTATCTACCTATATACACACACACACACACACACACACACTTCTCACAACAAATTTCATTGCTGTTGTCGGAAGAAAACTTCGTATTTCCAAAAATTTACAGCAGAAAGAAAAAACATACTTTACTTTTAACTTAAGACAATGGAACCAGATGGTCTATCTATCTATCTATCTATATATACACACACACACACACACATTATATATACATATATACATACATATATACATACATATACACATACATATACATACATATACATATACATACATATATATATATATACATATACACACATATATACACATATATACATACACACACACCCACACACACACACACACACACACACACACACACCCACACACACACACACACACACATACATATATATATATATATATATATATATATATATGTGTGTGTGTGTGTGTGTGTGTGTGTGTATGCATGTATGTATGTGTGTGGGTGTTTACAGCTGAAGGACAAAAAAAAGACCGGTCATTTTTAGGAGAAGCAGCATGTCACTAGCCTGACTCTCAATTTCAGGAATGTCACCTCTGTGGTGAGCAGCATGGCGAGCTGTGCCTGTAGGTATGAATCAGGCTTGACGGGACACATTTCAGCCAAAAGCAGGCCAACACGACCGCACATGTGAATGCAAACATGTTATGTGCCTGTTTCTCTATTGCAGCGCGCTCTTTCAGTTTTCCTTCCAAAATATTGGCCTTACAGAATTCAGGATACACGTCTTCTACTCAGATACACTTCAATTTCCGTTAAGTTAGTCTCCACACTTGCCAGCCTAAATGCTGGATGGGGGTTTTAGAGTTTAACATTTTCACGGTATGATAACCCAGTCAAAAACGTTTCATGGTATTACTGTATTAAGGAGCTATTTTAACACACAAGCTCAAATTTAAGGGAAAAATAGTATGAAATATAAGCCTCACCACTCGCACACCACTGCTGTCAGAACAAAACCTCGTGCCTCCATTTTGGTCATTTTTCAGTTTTGGACATAATTTGAAAATGTCTGTTGACCTTTACATCGTGTGAAAATTTCCCAAAACTACTTGGAGAAACGTCTGCTTCCATTGACTTACCTTAAAAGTGAAGTATGTTTTTTTCCTCCTTCCTCCACTTTTGGAGATACAAGGTTTTGTCCCGACAGCAGTGACATGCATTTACTTCATTTTCATTTATGTACATCAAGTTCAGACTTATCCGAAAAGCAAAACATCTCCCAAACATATCAGAACAAACACTACAAAAAGTATGGGAAAGTATGGAAAGTGGAAAGTACAAATGGCACATCAATGAAACATTCTAATGAAAATAATTCTACAGTTTCAATTATATTTGCTTAAGCCTGTGATGTGACAGCTCTAGAACACATGAACATGTGCATGTATGTGTGTAAGAGTGTGAGATTGAGGGGAAAATCTGAAGATACTGCACAAATATAGGTCAAGATCTTTATCTGCGGTTTCTGGAACAGCATATTGGAAGCTCATGTTTGATCAAGCCCCCATGGGGCTGGGCAAATGACAAAAGCGGTCATGACCTTTCCACACCCCTCTAACAAAGCATAGTAAGTGCCTGAGATATTCACACACAGATCCACACCACAGTGGTGGCCATGATGCACAGCACCATATGCTACTATTGCTACTATTACTACCACTAACAACAGAAAACAATTACTGAAGACCAGCTAGCTAAAGCGTATCAACTGCCAACTTTAATAAGATTTTACATTGCATTTCCCCCCATTTTAGATTTTCTATCTAGTTCTTTCTTCCAACATTCTTTAATGACATTAAAACAGTTGTGTTGCTTGAGTCACCCACTCCATGAGGTCCACAAGGCCCAAAATGGATGCATAAGAAATAAATAGCAAACCGATTAAGCAAAGTGCATTTATGTAGCCAAAAGGACATTTAATTTGTTTGACCAAAAGTAAATGTATTCTCTATGTTTTATGTAGGTAAATAGAGTTTTAGGATTAAACAGGTGAAGGCTAATATCTTGCTACATCAACATGCACTGCAGTATGAAGAGATTATTGACTAAATATGTTATGGTATTAATCCGCAGTCTAATGACGGCCATTATTGTCTGTGCACAATGAGGTTTCGTTTGGAACTGTGGGGGTTAATGAGCCAGTCAATGAGCCAGTTAGTGTCCTTTTTAGACAGAAATGTTTTGGGTTCGGGTCGGTTTTGCACTAAAAGCTTGACGTGGAGTTGTGTTTGGAGAGAAAATTCTTCGTTTAGACCAAATTTTCAGGCCTGATTAAAGCACTACTGTCTCTGTTTCCTCTGTGTTTACTTTCACCGTAAAAGTAGCTTCTTAAGTTATAATGATGGCACATAAAAGACCTGAGCAAAAGCTTCCAGGGTGAGAATCTGGCCAGAAAACACAATTGGTTCCTCCAACAGTGCACAGAGCGGGGCTGATCCGATAACAGGCTTTCACATACAGAGGCCTGTGTTGGGGGGGGGGGGGGGGGGGGGGGGGCGATGCAGGGGGATAAGGATCGTAGAAGCCACATTTCCAGCCTACATCTGTAAAACACACACACACACACACACACACACACACACAAACAAACAAATAGGCCAGAGCAATCTGACATTTGCATTGGCTTGAGCTTTTCGTCCTTGATTTGCCTTTTCACAATGCAATCAGTCCATCAACAGCCTTTTCAACACAAAAACGTCTTTTCAGACATATTACTCCACCTGGATTTTCTTTTATACAAGAGAGTGTGTGTGTGTGTGTGTGTGTGTGTGTGGGGAGGATGAATTCAGAAGCAGCACAGCCATGTTTCTTTAATATTCATGCCTTTGCATTCTGATGCAGCCCATAAATAAATAAATTATGCACAGGCAGCTTTGATCTTTTTTTACCCTTACGCTAATGTTAAGCCATGCGCATTCCTTATTAATGAAAAGTGTTTACAGCTCCGTGTACTGCCAGTATAATAACACAGAGCCTGACTATAAGAAGCAACTATAGTTCTTTAGCTTTCTCCTTCGCCTCTTTAGCTGTGATTCCTTATAAAGCTCCCTGGAGAAAGATCTTAGAATCCTGCTCCAAAAAAAAATCTGCAGCCTCCCATTTATTCATATTTCTTTCATTTTTTTTTACGTTGCCTGCCGTGGAGTTTCCCCAAATGGCCCAAGACAGAAGCAGCCTGTCTGATGTCAGTTACGGCCAGACAAGTGTTCAGTCGCAGCGGATCAAAGCAACTGAGGTGTGCTGCTGACTTCTTTCACCAAATTCCCTCTGAGAGACATCCAGCGATGGGAATATGGGGTAACACGCATGTGCATAGGTGGAATTTGTTGAGCTTTGATTGACGTGTCTCCCTGGCAGGCTAAACAGTTATGGCAGAATGAGGTATCGAGTGACAAGATAATAGTGGAGATGACACACAGACACACACACACACACACACACACACACACACACACACACACACACACCTGGAAAAAAAGCAAAAACACAGCGCTGGTCCACTTTTCCCTCTTATTCGGATAGATGAGAAATGGGTCAGTGAGGAGCTGAGGTGTGATGAGCAACAAAAGTATCACAGGATTGGCTACTTAACACTCTTTCACCTGCTCCCTCCTTCACACACATGAAGAGAGAGACATCAAAATACACAGATCAGTCTAACACACTCCAGTGACTTCAGATAAAGCTGGAGCTATGCCGACAGACTCCTCTCACAACTGTGGTAGCCAGTCTTTATTTTACCTTTTGTTTCTTTATTTTCACAATGTGTTTTTAATTCTGACCATTTTGAGACAGAAGCAGCTGTGGAAGCAAACATGGTGATAGCATGTGAATTAAAGCTTAATGTCTGTGAGATAAAACAACATAATATCATTCAGTATCTGTGCATCTGTGGTTGTTGTGAAGCTGGGCAACATAACAATTTACATTATTATCGAGATAATTTAAGTCACTATATGTCACAATAAGCTTTTCTGGCTATACTGTGGATATCGCCAGTACTTAAAGATCACTGACCAACTGCATGTTTTGTTACAAAGACAGTGTAATTAGTTCTGTTTAATGGGATTTAGTACAGTGCAGTATGCAAAATCATTTGTATTTAATGTTTTAATGGTATTTTTTGAATGTTGCACAACCGGCCCATTTTTTTTTTGCCTGATCTAGCATATCAGATGTCAAAAATATTGTGACACTGTGTATAATGAAATTGTTATCATGAGTATCATGATATATATTTTCTGTATTGCCTGTGTTTTGTCTGTCATGATCTTTAATTAAGCCACAAAATTTTAATTAGTAAGAAAGAACAAATTGCAAACTTTACCATCCAAGTCGATGATGCCCAAGTCGTTTTTGCCTGGTGTCTGAAGCCTAACACTATGGTCTGAGGATCTCCTAAAACCGCTGCACTCCTAATGCAAGTGTTCGACCAGAGCAGCTCAACAGTCGTATTTCTAAAACAATCTTGTCTATGTTAGGTACAATTTATGTGGTATTAATTTAGGACATCACATAATGCAGCATGTTTAAAGTTCCGCAGTATGCTATGTTTTACAAGAAACTGGGAAAAAAAAAGTTTAAAGAGTTGTCACTTTTTTCGCTGTTACCACGGTAACCCTGTTAACTTTCAGCAGGCACAGGTCTAGATAAAAACATCCAGTCCATACACATCATTTCAGTCCTCCACTCATCTCTGTCTGTGCAAATATAAAGTGAAGGTGCAACATTAGTGCCCTGGGGCTAGGACAGCGGAGGAGTGTACCAACAAGATGCACAGTAAGAATGTTTTTGGTAAATGGAGCGTCACTGTTGTTGCAGTAGTGAAAGTTGGCCTTGACTTCACTTTCGCATTATGGATTACCAGGGTGTCAAGTCCTTAGGTGTCTTTTCCAACTTGGGCGAAATAAATTACTGAGCTGTGAAGTCAGCTTGGTCACCATTTGGTTCAGTGACAGGTCCACTGTGAGTGTTACATGCAGTGCGTATCTCCAGTATGTCTATTTAAATGACCTTTGAGAAACTACTGTTTATTTAAAAAAGCAACTTACATACCATCCAAATCAGGCAGAAAGACTAAGATCAAGAGCCAAAATACAACATCATTAGCTTAATACAATGAAGATAAAGACCTGAGAGAGCACAATAACAATAGCTTTAGCATTTAAGCTCATAACCAAGAACAGAGCTCTAAGATTTACATAATGAGAACACAGGCAGAACTGCAGAGCTGAGACACAAGATAGAGAAATAGATTTCAGCTACAAACAGAATTGGGGGACATGATTCATTTTTTTTTAAAAACATGCTTGTAAAAACTGCCTTTCAGGCTTCTAGGTTAGCTAGCTGAGGGAACTAACAAGTAATATTAAAACCAGAACACACAGCATCACTGATGTCAAAGACTACTATTGTTTTCTCTTTTTATGTTTCAGCCTCAATTACCTATCGTTCATTTGACTGAATGAACGTAGGGATGCCCAATTTTGGTCCTGGAGATCCACCACCCTGCAGCTCTGACCTAAATCAAAAATACCTAAACCAGTTAATGATGGTCTGCAGACGTATCTGAATATTAGAGCCAAATAACTGGTGGTAGACCTCCAGGATCAGGATTGGGCACCCCGGTTGTACTGCAACAGCAAGGAATTTGTGATATCTGTGTATTGTCAGTTTCCTCTCTTTCCATGACGGACATTTTGACAAGCATAGAACCAAAAGCAGCTCCTTGTGGAGAATCTTTAGGCCGCTAGACGTGAGTATCAAAGCGAGCGAGTGTGCAAGTTATAAATGATTTCATTCATTTTAAAAGTTTTCCATTCATTTTTCAGCAAATAAATAAATACCACGCACTAACATTTGTGGGAAAATGTCATATTTAAGTTTGTTCTGAATACACTAAATCATTTTTACCAAAATGTGATTTGAACATCCTATTTCTCCATGGTTTGTTACTGTAGTTTCACTCATTCTAACAGCACACATGAGCAAAAATCCCCAAAATCTGGCAAAAAAAAAATTCGGAATCAGAAGAATGAAAATCTGAATTTCATAGGGACCCACGAGAGGAGAGCAGACGATGGCATCTGCTGAGAAGACACTGATAAACACTAAAATCATCACAGACAGAGATTCAGAGGCTGGAAAAATGTTCTCACCAAATAACATCAGTTATTAAAACAGAAACCATGAAATCTAAGAAATAACTAAAAGAAACAAAAGACAAGTCAAAAAGAAAAAGCGAGAGAGTGGCTACATGTCTACAGAAAGAGGTTGTAAAGAACAGACAAGAGACGGAAGGGGGTCCACAGGAAATTGCAATACATTGCAGCAAAAGCTGAAACAAAGGCTACACATTAGGGTTCCTGAGACAGCGCCTGAGGCATGAAATGAGCATCCCTCACTGCACCCTAATAGAAACTCAGTCATCTCCTAACACACTTCAAAGCCTTCAAATAAAACCGCCCGGCCCCTCTTTTTACTACACGTGAATTTATTCATAGCCTGCCACAGTCGTTCGTCTGTATGGATGTTACCCAATTAAATCCTTTCACGTGGCTTTTAAACCATAAAGCCTAATCATAAATCACCACAGCATGACTGTGAACGCACGACTGGGGTTCTCGTGGGAGACAACACATTCCTTATGTTAAACACAAATGTGACCGTGAATCACATCAGATCTTTCCTCCCAGTATCTTCAATTAATCTGAGTAAAGTTTTGGCAGTGGAGACAGCGAGCTGACAAAGTCTTCTTTAGGCCAAACCACTCTGTGGAACAGACCCTCACATCCTCAGAGATAGAAAACGATTCCAGCAATAGGACTGAGCCATGAATCATATTTTTATCACTGGAACGATATCAGTTTCCAGCATAAGCACATCACAAAGGGCTGCAATAACAGAACAGTCGCAACTGATGAAATCTGTAAGCTTGAAATAACAGCACAGCTCAAGTTACACTAGCCGAGTGAAATCTTTCACAGTGTGGACTTGAGTATACGGGTGATGTAGTTGGAGTAGAACCACAGAGAGCAACAAAACGACCACATATGAACAGCTATGACATCACAAACTACTAGCCTGTAAAAAAAGGGCGCCGCTAGACCAAGACCTGGGAAAACCAGCAGAAAGCCAGCAGTTTATTCTTTAATACTATTCTTTAAGGCAGGGCAAGTTTATTTATATAGCATCTTTCACACACTGTGGTCATTCCAAGTGCTTTACAAATAAGAAAATAGTCAGAAAATACAGAGGTTTAAAAAGTAAACGAGAAATTAAAAACGTGATCAAAATATGATTAAAACAACAGATTTAAAAGAGAAAATAAACTTATATATATATATATATATATATTTATATATATATATTTTTTTCTTATATAGAAAAATTAACTTAAAAGTCAAATTAAACTAGGAAAGTGTAAAAAAAATCTAAAGTTAGATTAGGATTAAAAATTATTAATAATATTCTTTAATTATTTAATCATAGACCAGCACGGTGGCACAGTGGGTAGCGCTGTCACCTCACAGCAAGAAGGGCCTGGGGTTGATTCCCCGGCCGGGCAACCAGGGTCCTTTCTGTGTGGGGTTTGCATGTTCACCCCGTGTGATGATATGATATTGAATGATATTATAGCTCTCTCTCATCTCTGCATGGTTTGAACATGCATATAGTAATGAGTAAGTGCTGAGTATAACCTGATTTTTAAAGGAGAGTACCACTGATTTTTAAACATTTTTGCAGAATCCTGTCATTAAGATGTAAAAAGTCATTCAAAGTGATGATGTGAAATAAGCAATTCTAGAGAAACTTGCCTAATCACAATTGTTCCCAAGAAGTTAACAGATAGAATGGCTACAAATACATTACCTAATGACACCATCTAGTGATAATGTATTTTAAAGGGGGAGAGAAATGTTGTTTTACAGCAAAATAGTACTCAAAGAGGGTGGCACGGTGGCGTGGTGGGTAGCGCTGTCGCCTCACAGCGAGGAGGGCCTGGGTCCTCTGTGTGGAGTTTGCATGTTCTCCCCGTGTCTGCGTGGGTTTCCTCCGGGTTCTCCGGTTTCCTCCCACAGTCTAAAGACATACAGTCAGGCCAACTGGACATGCTAAATTGCCCCTAGGTGTGTGTGTGTGTGTGTGTGTGTGTGTGTGTGTGTATGTGAGTGAATGTGTCTGTCTGTCTGCCCTGCGATGGACTGGTGACCTGTCCAGAGTGTATCCTGCCTTCTGCCCAATTACAGTTGGGATAAGCTCCAGCCGCCTCCAGCCGCCTCCAGCCGTTCAAATGCATTTGTTGTGTTTGGCCTATTACACTGAGCCCATTTTCCCCAATGGGAAAAACCCATTTCCCATCATTCAATTCAATACTGAGGGAGCTCTGGGAAGGCTATTGAATTAGTCTTATCAGAATTGTAAAAATCACAGACACTGCAGAGTCAGGTTGAATTAATAATCCCAACTCATGTTGGTCATCACTTAATTTACAGTACCTTCCCAGGAATAACTAATCCAGCTCAAGGTTTCTACATGTATAATCCCTTTCTTCCTCTCCAGGGTCTCCCTTCACCCTCTGTCTGCTTTCCCCCATCTCTCTTTCCTGCTTTCCAGGCACACCTGGGAGTACAATGAGGTGGGTCTTATTGTGTAGCCAGCATCCTCAATAACCCCACCCCCCCACCCTAAACACACGTGAATAGCATCAGGATGATCTCTGCTTCCACATTCATGACACAACTGCTCATTACTCCTGGAGAGACCCCGTGCTCTCCACTCTCTGTCTGCACCCTGCTGGGCTGAAATCTCTATATGATAATGTATAATGCATCATTTAAAGCTAGTAGCTCCTTTTCCACTGCATTATCATGGTCAGACTGCTACAGAACCTTTATAGCCTTTATAGTCCTTATAGCCCGAGGGGGTTAGGCTGCAGGTTCAGTCATTTACATTACATTTTAGGGGCCAGTCATTAAGGTCTTGTTGTTTATGCATTTAAAAAGCACTGGAAAGAACAGAAAATATTTATTAAACATATACTTGTTTTTCAATGTAACCTCTATCTGGTTGATTAATTTCACTGTACTGTACATATTTATAATAGAAAGTGCACTTGCCCATTGGCTTCCATTGCATTGTACTAAGTTTTGCTGCCTTTAGTAACTTATTGCAGGGATGCAAGATGATATAGGAATTCATCGCTGTTGGCAGGAAAAAAAAACTGGCATCGGACCGAGGTTTCGCTCTGACGCATATTTCATACAGATATTTGATGACATATTTATTACGTGCAGAATAGCAAAACACCTAGCCGATGCTAAAATATGCAATTTATTAATTTTACTACATTTACAACCCCATAAAAAACATATATTGGTCTGCAACACTAATCTAAGCAGATGTAGTTATGTATCGGTATTGGCAGATAAGAGCATGAATAATATCAGATATCAGCACAGGGCCACAATTACCATTTTCAGTGCATCACTAAATCATCACATATGTTACATACACAGAAGCTAAACATCAGGATGAAAAATGCTGGAGTGGTCCTTCCTAACTACCACACACGGACAAACAACAATGTGCATGACCAAAACAACTAACAACTAACAAACTCTGTTCAATATGTGGGTCAATGGGTCAGATGCTATGACCTGAAGCAGCTCTTACACTGTTTATATCTTTTCTCAGCTGAGAAAGTCCTCTGGACAGCCCTTTGATGGGTCACTAAAACATTCATCAGGGTGTGGTTGACCCCCCACAGGGCAGGAGAGTGCTCCTCGCAGTGGGCAGATCTTTTTGGGAGATCTGAGAAACACATTTAATCATGAATAGTGCTCCTTTTGTCTCTCCATCTAGACAACTATTCATATTCTCCCCAGAGCCTTATACTTTTATTCCGCCCACCCTATCCGTATGTCCTTGACCTCTGGCTGACCTCCCTTTAATTTCTTGTAACGGCAACATCTGCAACTGCAGATGCTAAAAATGCTTTTTAAAAGAGAATCAAAAGCCCACATGCATATGTGTGACATCTAATCAATGATGACAATGACAGCCTCTGCTATAAATGGAGAGCTCTAACATTTCAGAGCTAAAATCAATCACGATAAAAAGTATACAAAGATGGACATGAGACCATGTATACAGGATCACCAAGTACACTGGCCCAGAGCAAAAGATTTTCAAACTGTGGCAGGAGACACGATAACCAGTTTTAGCATCTCAAAGAGCAAATCCACCACTTTACAAGGGCCTTGAGCTGGGCTGGACCGGACCGTGCATGATGCCTTAATGTTTGCGCATGTATGCATGCATGCACCCGGTCAAGTCTGACCACCTCCAGCATGCTCAGATACATAACTGGGGAAATCTCTGCAGAGCTTGTATTGATTTACAATGAAGCGCAATTAAATGGATCCACCGCTGGCCCATTTAGATTCTGCAGCAGTAGGGAATATGGGTTGAGGTCACCCGTTGTGTCTGAATATAGCTCCTGCTGGATGCATTATGATGGTATGATGGTGCTACCACTGCTGCATTGGCCCACATTTCAACAGACAAGGAACAGACAGGATGGTCAGCATGAGTTTCGAATGCAAACATGAGATCAGTGAGAGTGTTTACTTGACAATGAAGAACAACCCACACGGCCTACACAGTACAGATCATTCTACTGAGAAATACCCCACCTGACTTTTTAATCAAGAACTGAATGTGTAAGTCTGGCTGAAGGTGAAAAACTGGGTTGTTAAGCCTATTTTTAAGCCTATAAAAACTAAACTATTTATAGACAGCTACTCCAGTGGCTCCCAATGTGGATCTAGACTATCCGGGCCCTGTATATGTTAGTATTTTCCCTGCTCTGATGAAATTGACCCGTGATCAATCATAGCTCATGAACAGGTCCAGCACAGGGGTGCTCCAGGACCAGGAGAAGGAAAGTAAGGGGACCAGGTAAATTTATGCAGTCATGCACAACTGTTCCAGGTTTTAGGGTATTGTAAATGCCAACTACAGGAACTAGAGTACTAAGGCCTGAGCAATGAACACCTTCATATACAGATACTAAGCTAATCTGATAACCAACTGGCCACTAACAGACTCCAAATGTTTCAATAAGAATCAATAAAAGTTCTGAATAATATAAAACTGTAGTAAGCAATTTAAGGACATCAAACTCTTACAAACATATTGTGGTCGATACTGATAATAATTTTAAGAAGTTAAACATTCTGAGAACCAGTAATACTAGCCAATAATATTATGTTAGGTCACAAATTAGATTCCAATAGTTTGAGTTCAAGGACACTTTCCTGAGTAATATCTCTCACAACGATCACATTTCTGAAACACAGTCAGTCAGCTTCCCAAACCCCCTTGCAGTTTTGGTTTTGTTTAATATTATCCCATTGTTCATATTATCCAATAGCAAATGTCCTCGGGACCTTGACATCTCTTGGTACACATTCAACTGATATATCAGTCAGGTCATAAAACTCCCTGGAATGTAAGTCTCTCAATAAGTTAAAAAACTATATATGAAAACAATAAATTAAAAAAATTGGGACCATAATAATGGTGGTGTATATCGGTCAGATACCGTCTGGTAAGGGAACTACAAATCAATTCTTATCATCCAACACCTACCTTGCCGAACCCTCCTGCCTCATGGCCGTTAAGCCCCTCGTAGAGTGAGTGGTGGCGTTTTCCCAGCACGCTGGCCGGTATGGTCACGTTGCCATTTCCGTTGGATGTGGTGGCAACACCTGGGTTGGCCATGCTCACAGCGTTCACAGCTCTGTGCTCGTCTTCCTCTGGCTTCTCTCTCTCGGGATTCCCTGGTCCAAGAGCAGGTTCAGGTTCACCTGCTCCGGAGTCCGTTATGGGAGGTGTGTGTGGTAGGGGTTCAGGGGGTTCGGGTCTGGTGCACAGGTCATGCATCACTCCCTCTCACTGCAGAGAAAAGGCAGGGGGACTCAATACGGCCACATTAGGGGCACATCCAACAGCAAGGCAACAAGAGGGCAGAGCCAGAACTTCACTCAATGCCGGAGACAGAGAAGGGGTGATTACAGTGATCAACCAAGCGACACCGACTTCAAAAAGCCAAACCCTCCCCTTCTTTTTCAGCCCCTTTCCTCTGCCCTCTCCGTCAGTCAACAGGGCGAGATGAAACAGCACAAAAAGCGTGAGGACTTCTTTTAGAGAGGAGAATATCTTGAGTGCAAGCTTTTTTAGTGGGCAGCAGACTCTTGTGATAGGATCTGCTCACTCAGCAACACAATTACACAGCTTATCAGTTAATAACACTAACACAGAACCAATCGCCTGCAGGTGCAGTGCAGGAAAGCAGAAATGCACAGTCACAGTACAAAAGCAGTTAAGCTGCTGATCATTCATACAAAAATCTAAACTGCATCACATCTACCTGGAGACAAAACAGCAAAACAGCTCAGGTTCTGCTTCAAGGAGATGTGAGAAAATCAGTGCAAAATACCCATTAGAAACATTCACGTGAACGTTCAGATGAAGCTCTGGTGCTGTGAGGCTTTAGTCCACGTGAGTCCAGCTCAGGCTACGTGTGCAAAGCTAGGAATGTCTGGTCCCAGACACACTCAGAGAAGCACCACAACGTCTGCGATTTTGATAAAGGTGATCCTCGCGGTTGTCAAAGGGCAAACGAGATCCAAGCAGCTACGTCAGAACAGCTTCAGCGATGTTGAAGGGCAGAGACAGAAATGAGTACTGACCCTTTTAAAAACAGCATTCTGCTCTCTGACAGCTGATGATGTACCTGCCTCGCATCTCTCGCTTCTCCTCTGCAGTCGTGCCACTTCAGGACGAAAGGAGGACAAGACTGAACGTTCCCAGCCCTGAGCGCTGCTGCTGCGGTCGTCACGGCGAAGCTCGACGAGCTGCCTAATCTGTGATTGGTGAGGTAACATTAAAGATACGAGGAGGAAGGAGGCTGGAAGAGCGTGTGACTGAAAAAGCCAGTGCGTGTTTGTGTATGATGAAAAAGCAGAGGGGGGGGTATAGGGGGTGGAGGCGGATGGGAACGGCCCTATCACGAACAGGCAGGCTCTGGGAGGGAGCCAATCCCAACTGCGGAGGGAGCTGGTTTCCATGGAGATGACGCTGGAATGATGTCGGCTGTCTATTGATCGCTGAAGAGGCAGCGCAGTGTAACATGGGGAGCCTGTGGGACAGATCAAGTGTGCACGCACACACACAAACACACATTCCTCAGACATTAACACTGAGACAGAATGCTTCAGATGACGTATGCAGACAGGAATGTTGAATAAAACAGCAGGATATGACAATAACAGGAGGATGTGGAGAACCATGTGAAAATGACATCACTTCATCAACTCAATCTTCTTAAAAAAACTAGAGTACTACTACAGTCCTGTAGGGTCTCATACCACAGTCCTGTAGGGTCTCATACCACAGTCCTGTAGGGTCTCATACCACAGTCCTGTAGGAATCTCATAGTAAATTATACTTTTGTACATAGGGGATTATCACAGTTACTATATAATTGCCTAATGGCAATTATTTGAGCTGATCGCAAATATTTTAAGGGCCAATATAAATAAAAGAGCTTGATGGAGTTTATAAACATTGCTCAAGTTTTTGAAATGTCATAAAAACCTGTCCACCTACACAGCCAACGGTTTAGCCCACTCATGCAGAAATTACATGCAATGTTTCAGTCAGAACACAGGTCCTTTACTGCTTTAAAGACACAGTAAGTAACAAAAGGACCTCCTTAATTCCAAAGGACAAAAAAATGCTCATAAAAATATGGTATAAATCATAAAGGGTATAAATTGGTATAAAAGTATAAATTTGGTACAAAAACCACACAAACATTATAAGTGGACTTGAGATGTGGTTTGTTACTATGAATTCTCTGATTCTTCACTTACAAAACACCATTTTCATGATACATTTACAAAAAAAGAAGCTTTAGGTGACTGCTGACACACAGTGCTGATTAGCAATATTAGTCTTGTAGCTCCTCATAGGTTAAAACTAAAGCAGCACAATCTGGACATGTCTTGGCTCAACTTACTGCTGAACCACTGCTTTAAAGTCTTTTATTGTTTCAGTACAGCTTATTTCCAATTCACCTAAACTACATCTCACGGATCCCATGTCTCTCACCAGCACAGTAAGACATCAACAGGACTGCAGCACAGAACTGACTGCATCCAACACTCATCTGAGCGGTAAGTGGGTGCAGTTGACAAATGAAGTTGTCACACGATCCCAACCTCCCTCTTCGGTCTACCAGCCAGGATTCCATCACACTGTACACGCTGCTCTGCTATTTCTGCTAATTACCTTATTACCTTTCCACTGAGCAAACACATTCAGATACAGTGTGACCCTGGGGAGATTAATTCCACCCATGAGCCTGTACGCGCGTTTGTGTTTATGTGGGTTCGAGTCTGAGGGGATGCATTAGGACTAAAACCATTCAAGCATATAGCACCACACAGATGAGGAGGTTATAGCAAACAGCACCTTGCAGATTTTATTCTGGGAGCCACTTCCCTTCAAAAACCTCCATGAGAGGTTACACATTTTAAGGACTTAAAAGGGACCATTCAATGGAACGCACAATTTTCCCTCGCTTTTTTGAAATACATAAACATTTACATCACAGTCCACATTTTCCACTTATGGCCAAGTTCACATTACCAGGTTGAAGTGGTACAAATCCGATTTTCTGCCCTAACATGACTCAGACCTGATGTCTTCAGAGCTGCCTGGACACACAGATCTGATCTTTTCAAATCCGACCTGAGCCACTTTCATATGTGGTCCTAGATCGGATACGATTCGTGGCAGTGGAACCTTATTGAGATGCTCAGATCTGAATTCGTATGCCCCCCCCCCCCCCTCACTCATCGTTACCATGGCAGCAGTGCTGAACAGAAGTTAAAGCCTGTAAACGGTGGAAAAGCAACGCATCTCACCTTTTTCTCCTTCGTCTCACTCTAATAATGACGCTGAGATCTCAGACTTAATCATCTTCTCAGGAAAGCTCGTTTGCTGATGATTCACGAGACGCACATGATTCATTCACGTGACGTTACTGAGCAGGCTGTGCGCATACGGGTCATTCCAGGACGCCGATTCGTTCACATTAATGACCGACTTTAATCACTTGCCTAAACCAGTGCGGACCATCCTGTCAGAGAGATCAGATCTGAGCAACAAGGCTTGTAATGTGAACGTATCGTATGGAAACATAGCCTATGGTTTTTAATTCACTGTATCTGTGACGTCTGTATCTGTATCTTATTCAGCCCACAGAGTTTAGCTCCGCTCACTAATGCTGAAGTTCTAAAGAGTGTTTTACCTCTCAGTGCTTTCTGAATAAACCTTCAGGACAGCCAATGAAAACTGAGCTCAGTTATCTTACAGGGGCCATTCTACTAAATTATTTCAAATCGCAGTCCCAACGTAAAAAATAAATAAATAAATAAATAGTTCAAACAACAATTAAGTATACAGACCTTAGATATTTACAAGGATTACGTCATGATCTATTTAATTATAAGTAATGAACTGAGATCAGAATAAGCTAAATATGTACAAAGTCATCATTAACAGGGCATTTCCTATTGGGAGGTGGCCGTCCCAAAGCCTAACCTCTAACTTTAAACTTTTTGTCTTTGTTTTTTTTTCAGTTATAGTAAAGTGAAGTTAAAAGATTTGGATTTATGAAAAGATGTAAATAAATGCTGTCCTACCTTTTCATGTCACTACTGAAAGACAGAAATAAGTTTTAGTCCATAGGCGGAGCTTTATTTTAGCCACACCCCTGAATTTTATGAAGTGAGACTGCATCCCTGTCCCTCATGGCCACATGAGATCCCACTGTCTTGACGTAAATGTGTCCCAAAATCTGAAAATCAGCGTGTAACATTAAGAACGGTCACTACCGTAACACATACAGTACTGTGCAAAAGTCTTAGTCATCCAAGACACATTTTCAAAATCTATTTATTTGTGTAGTGTGTGTTTATCTGTTGATAAATGTTTCACTGTTAATAAGTGATTTATATATAAATATATATATATATATATATATATATATATATATATATATAAAATCACTTATTAACAGTGAAACATTTATCAACAGATAAACACACACTACACAAATGTTTGTTTAACCATGTATTTTCAAACCTCTCCTTGAGAGAGTATTTTAGCCCAGTATTATATGTATTTAAAAAGCAACTCCTGGTTTGACCAGGACACGTATGTCAGAATGCTCTACATTGACTACAGCTCAGCATTTAACACGGTCATCCCATATAAACTCTCAGAAAAGCTCCTCACCCTCGGACTGACACCTGCCCTCTGTAACTGGCTGCTGAACTTTCTAACAGAGAGACCCCAGTCAGTCAGAGTCGGCAGCCGCACATCCAGCACAAGAACAGTGAGCACAGGGGTCCCACAGGGCTGTGTGCTGAGCCCCCTTCTGTACACACTCTTCACGTATGACTGCATGGCGTCCCAGTATAACACCAGCGTACAGGAAGGAGGTGGCTGAGCTGGTGGCCTGGTGTCATAACAATCTTTCCTTGAATGCAGACCAAACCAAGGAAATGACTGTTGATCCAAGGAGGAAGCGGGAGCTACACATACCCCTGTACATAGGTGAGACTGAGGTGGAGAGGGTGCAAACCTTCAAATTCCTCGGCATCCACATCAGTGAGGATCTCACCTGGTCTCACAATACACTCCTCATCATCAGGAAGTCCCAGCAGCGACTGTACTTTCTGAGAAGAATGAGGAAATTTGGCATGCCAGCCAAAATTCTCAGCACAACATCTTCTACAGGAGCACGATCGAGAGTGTTCTTACCAGCTCCACCATGGTCTGGCATGGAAACTGCACTGCTCAGGACAGGAAGGCTCTCCAGCGTGTGATCAAAACTGCACTGCTCAGGACAGAAGGGCTCTCAAAACGGCACAGTCCATCTCAGGAGCAGCCTTCCCCTCAATACAGGACATTTATCATGCCAGGGTCATCAGAAGGGCACAAATCATCAGGGACAGTACACACCCCCAGCACAGACTCTTCACACTCCTACCTTCAGACAGACGTTACAGGAGTGTGAAGTCCAGGACTACAAGACTGACCAACAGTTTCTATTCACAGGCCATCAGACTGGTGAATACCTCACTCACTACCTCTTCCCCCCTCCCAATCTGAACTGGTTTAACCTTGCACTCAACAACTGCACCTTACCTACACTGTACTGCTGCTGTTAGAACAATACTGGTTACATCAATTACCTACACAGAACAATATTGTTTACATCTGTTACTTGATGCACTTTATGAACAGCTGCTCTACATATTTGCACATACGCACATGTAACTTTAATTTTATTTCAACTTTGCACATACTGTACATGTTTTACTTTTAACTACTGTTTTTAGTTATTCTTATATTTTCTTTTTTTATTCTCTTAAGATTATATTCGGTGAATGGAGGAACAGCAAAGTAAGAATTTCATTGTACAGTGCAACTGCCTGTTCTGCTGTGCACGTGACAATAAAACTCTTGAATCTTGAATCAATCAGTGCTTCAGTAAATTGTGCTCATGATATAATTGATGATATTAACAAGTCTCTGTGGCGGCTGTGAAGGTATCAAGGAAAAATATGGACCCAAGAATTTCTTGTTACTTTTTATTGTTTTTACGTTTATTTGAATTATGAATTATGACTTTATTCTAATGTATACTGTGATAAGCTCAATGCTGAGGTAAATTGTTGAAAAATTTGCTTAGATGCCTAAAACTTTTACACAGTACTGTATTTTCTGTGTGTTTTAAAATAAACATATTATGAATTTATGTGTGTACAACTGTTCAAAGCCGTGTTTACTCATCATTTACTGAACTAAGCTCAAACGTAGTCTGTCTGTCTGTGGCGACCCTTAATTTTAATCTTAATGCTTAAGGTATAGGATCACTTGAAGTAAAAGGATTTTAGTCTAAAGTCCAAGTCAGTTAAAAGTCTGAAATGTGCTTTGAATTCTGATTTTGAACCCATTCAGTAGAATGGTCTAAGTTTGCCTATTAAACCCATGGCGGTTTAGCTCCAACCATTAACGCTGAAGTTCTAAGCAATGTTTGACCTCTGAGAGCTTTTTGACTGCAGCACAAAGCAGGACAGCCATGATTTGTCTCATATCAGTCTTAAGTGCACAATGAACAAAAACAGCCTGTTTTAATTCTGAGAGGAATTGAAAAAATATTTAATGTAAAAATGAATTATGACCATTTTTGATACATAGAACCACCCTAATGTTATAAGTTGTATCTTTAGGAAAAAAATAATTACATATTGGGTCAACAAAAAAAAATTGTGAGTTCAGCTTCTTTTAATATAAGGGTATAAAATTACATTACCCATCTATCAGACTGGAAAGAAGACAGTTACAGCCTCATGTGACACCCACCTTTTGAACCACCGGTGGTCCCAAGGAATTGAAAAGGTTACATAAAATTAGGAGTATAATCCTCACACTGCAGTCTCAGCAACAGCAACGTGGCCACATCCAATACTTGTGCTGCTGGCTTCATTAAGAGCCAATTAAATTAAACACATTAATCAAAGGTCTTCAATGCTGAGAACTGAGCTACAGAGTAATCAAATCTACAGGAACTGAATACGATCCCATTTGTTTGTACTGTGAAGTGAATGACATTATCCAAATTGCTAACTTGATAAGCTCAATTGTGGTTTGACTCACAGTGATGGCTGTTGGCAGACGCTCATTCCAGCCCTTTTCCATCCAACCACAGTAAATACTACACATAAGAACCCTCTTCAACCACACTGAAGTAAAACATCCCTTCTAAACAGATCACTACAAAAACGGCAGCAAGGCTTTTAGTACACAGGACTCAACTTTGCGCAGTCAATTATCAAATGACGCATGGCCATCGGATGAGAAACTAATAACATGATCTGCTGATTCTACAAGAGGTCATCCACCTGGTCACCTGGCCAGCAGTGATTCAGACGCACTCAGTCATTAATCATCATTAGGAGCATCAGCACCACTCTGGCTGTGGTGAAGCCTGTCGCTGACCTCCAGTCAGTCCATCTTTCAATCATTAATCCTTAATGAAACAGGTGTCACTATTAATGCAAGTGGTTTACTTGCACACTACTATACGACTAAATGGAACATATAGTAGGAAAAGCAAACGTTCTCACATTTTTAAAATAAGAATTAGATTTAGTGCAAAAACATACAGTGGGCAATATGATGTTTTCAACAGTTAGTTCTAGCCACGCAAGCTGATTGGTTCAGAAGCATTCTAACCGTGCTGATAGTTTCGCACAAACACTGTTTTACTCCATTGAGACACCGTTGCTAAGCAACGACTTTCACAGCTTTAGGAGACCCTTGAGCCAATTGAACTTTTTTACTTCTTACTTTGCCACAAACAGAAAATGGATCATTTTAAGATCACATCTGAAAGACAGCCGATTTGTTCAGACTCTGAAGATGAGACTACCCTAAATTCCCAAACTGTCATCACCACTGAGCAGCTTTTCAGTCGGCAGCTGTGACTGAAGAACACCTAAACAACCTGGAATCAGCCAGAAATGAACCATATACCAGTCACCAAACTAAATGGGCTGTAAGATGCTTTACAGACTGGCTGGAACAAAACAACATTAATACTGATCTAGCAAAAATTGAGAAGCGAGTGAGCTGAGCTTGTTACTGTGACGTAATAACAAGCTGCTAGCTATGGAACTATAACTTGGCTATAATTTAACATATTAAATGCCACATTCACAGCCCCATTGATTTATTTCATACTTTATTACGTGATGTTATTTGCGATAACACACTCCCTCTCCTGTTCTATTGCTTTAATATCATTATCTTGATGAATTACGTCACAATAAGCTTTTCTGAGCTTACTGTGGACATCATAGCAACACTGAACAACTGCATGTTTCATAGACAGAGCATAACTGGTCCTAATTTAGTTGATTTGACTCAATGCAGTATTCAAAATGTTGAATTGAAATCACTGTATTCATAGTTTTCATAGTATTTATTAGATATGGCACTACTGATTGTTTTTTTTAATCTACTCTAACTTAGCAAACTTGAGAAAAACGAATTATCATGTAGTTGGTAGTTGGTGTAGTGTAGTTGTTAACACCTCTGCCTTCTACGCTGTAGACTAGGGTTCAATGCCCCACCTGGGTAAGCGCCCTAGACTATATCAATAAGAGTCATTGGGCAAGATTCCTAACACTATCTTCGCCTACTTGTGTAAAATGATCAAATTATAAGTCGATCTGCATAAGAGCGTCAGCCAAATGTCGTAAATGTCAATCGTGCATTTTGAAAATTTCTCAAAGTATCATGATGCTATATTCTGCTGCCTTGCCAACTGCTAAGTCTGCTCCGCAGTCCACACAGTCCATACGGAAACCTCATTGAGTTACAACATTTACAAATATCTATTTACTGAGCATAGAGCAGTTTGGCTCTACCCATTCACAATACAGGACAGCCAATCAGAATGGAGGACATTTTTGTACATACCAGTTTTAAGGGCACAGTAACAATACAGCCTGCTTAGTTAAAAAATGGTGATATAGAAACTAATGATTACTGTTTTTGGGCATAAACCCACATAAATGTGAAAAAGGGATTAAATAAATTAAAAAGCGATAGTATATCGCTGTTGTCAGAGCAAAACCTTTTTTCAGTTTTTGATATAGTTTGAAAATGCCTGTTGCCTTTTATACTGCATGCACATTTCATGAGGAATGGACCAAAATAAATGGCTCAAAATGACCTGGAAAAAAGTCTGGTTCCAATGACTTACATTACAAGTAAAGTACAAGGTTTTGTTCGGACAACAGCGATATATTCCTTGAAGCAAACAGATGTACGGGAGCTAAAACAGAAATGAATGCCTGGAGTGTATATATCACTACAAAAACAGCAACGTGGTTTATAATACAAAAGACTGAACCTCTGTAATGTGCAGTCTTTGTTGAACGACTCTTCACAGTTATCATATAACACATGACCATCACATGAGCAATCAATAACATGATCTGCTATCTCTACATGAGGCCATGGCCACTTGGTCAGCAGTCATACACATGCCCTCAGTCTTTAATCATCAGCATGAACATCCGTCTGCCACTGACCTCCATTAAGCCCACCACGCATTAATTAATCCTTCTTGAAGAACATGTGAGTGTTAATGCAATCAACTCAAATAAAC
The DNA here is from genome assembly GCF_015220715.1 of Pygocentrus nattereri. Lineage (NCBI taxonomy): Eukaryota > Metazoa > Chordata > Actinopteri > Characiformes > Serrasalmidae > Pygocentrus > Pygocentrus nattereri. The sequence goes on along the minus strand of NC_051233.1, from coordinate 10,538,086 downwards.
ACAACCAAACAGCATCTTCCTCAATGTAGTTTCTCGAGGTCAACAAGCAAGTAATTGCTTCTACAAGTTGATGCATCATTTAAGCAACACGGAGCAACAACCAGGAGATATATTACCCAATCCAAAGAACCAAAACATCTGAGCACCACTCACAGCTGAAAAAGGAAGAAAAACAGTTAGCTGGACACGTCCATTCATTTCCCATATGCAATTCACATTGATTTCCCATATATGAAAAAACCTACGTCCCTCAAGAAGAGGAGACTGAAGTGGATAAACGGTGCAGAAATCATATTCACAGCAGTGGCTCTCTCCCCGTCAGGGCCATCAAACTGAGTAGCAGGCCCATAACGTGTTTAGCATTTAGAGCAGATCTAATGGAAGAGGCCAGCCCTCTGGCTGAGGAGAGAGCAACTGAGAGAACTGCTACCTGGATGAAGGGGCTTCTTTCCTGAGCACTCAAGAGAGATTCCTCTCTTATCTGCACCCAAGCCTCGATGGCATTAAGAGCAGCAGACCATGACATCCTATAAGACGAAGAGCAAGTGGGTGATGGAAGGATGAGTAGAGGGAAAGAAAGAGAAAAGGAGATGAACACCTGCTGGATGGACAAAGAAGAAGCGCTTAGAAAAAAAAGCTTGAAAAATGAAAATCGGCAGAATTCACAGCAATATAAAGATAATCATCAAGATTTTAGAGGGAAAAGGGAGGTGAAAAAAGAGAAGCTACTCTTTCTGCAATTCCTCGCAGAGCATTCCACTGTTTCCACTCAAGCAGAAGCAAAATTACGGGTTGTTCACCAGAGCGTGGCATCAATGAGGAATCAAACAAACCTTGCCACGCAAACACACCCAGTTATGTGCTGCGACCAGCCCTCTGCAAGACACTAACCACCACTTTCACTCTGAACCTGGCACCCGGCACCAAAGCTATAAAAATGCTGGGAAGAAAGAAACAAAAGAATGGAAAAGAAAGAACAAACAGAAAGACTGACTTCTTTCAGAGTAAATCGCTTCCCATTTAAGGCTTTTACAAGGCTTTTTTATGATGCAAGCACCTCCTGAACCTCTCTGGTAACTAGCTGAACTATGAACTATTACCTAACTACTACAAATTGGTGAACTGTTAGTTCCCATAAAATGATGTTTGTTGATACTGTTTATTACTGAACAGGTCTGTCAAACTTTGAATTGACGAATCCAATGCAAAAAAAAGAAAGAAAGAAAAAGAAAGACACCTTTGCTCCTAGCCATTGCTGACAATAAATGACAACGAAACTATTCTGGCTTTTCAAGCGTAAGAGAATATGGTTACATATGGTAGCCAACACGCCATATGTTGATGTATCACGTGCATCACAGCAAGCTAATAAACGTGTAGCATTTGCTGCTACTTTGGCTGCTTGGCTAAGCACTACTGCACTGCTACTTCAGATTCAGATTCAGATTCAGAGTCCTTTATTGATCCCAAGGGGAAATTGCAGTTACTTAAGCCTCTCATGCCAGTTACTGTTGTATACAATGGCAATAGGATATCTTTGGGTTTTTAAGGAGATTTTATGGATGAGTCACTCTCAAAAAATCTTTCAAATTAGGCATGTGTACGCTTTTGACAAACATCTCATGACCTCGAGGTTCAGAATCAAATCGTGGCTTTAGAGAATGTGATTTATGCTGAAAACATACTTTTGGATTCAGGAGACATAAGAAATCTGGCACTTATGGCGGTTATGTACCCTACTTATTGTCTTTGCAAGAGAGTTTGTATAATAATGTATTTAATATTTGAATATATTTGAACATTTTGTCAAACAAACAAAAAACACGTCTGACAGCCTTGTAACTGAAAACCTGAAAAGTTCTGTTTTCTTGTAGACTCTTTAATTGTTGATATTGTCTAGGTGGTTACATTAGGAGTTGGTGCTGGGTCAGTAAGACAAGCCGTAACCTTTAGACACCTTGAAAGCCCTCAAACAGCACCATCTTTGGTTTAATGCTGGTTTTCAAGCATCTCTGGAATGTGCAATTTGTGTTTTTGGTTTGTCAAGTGGCCAAACTAATGTTATTCCAAACTAATGGTTAAGGGTCATACTAGCAATAGTACAACTTCTGGCTCTTCACAGCAAGCCTTCAGAGGCACAGCCACGTTTGTTTCAATTACAAATGCAATAAGAAAGGATGAAAGTCTGCCAAAGAAAGAAAGAGAGTTAGTAAAGAAAAAGCTGAATCAGATGAAGGCAGTCTTCTAGCAACAGAAAAGAGTGTGACAGATAAAAGAGAGGAATAATCACTGACTACCTGAATAGAAAGTGGAAGTGGAATTTGATTCAGGGTAACGTTACGAAAATTTGCAGCACACTTTAAAGAAACAATTCTCTGTATGTATTAGCAAGTCCTATAAAATATGGAAAAGTGTAAAACCCACTAGAAAAGCGATTTTTATTCAACATATAAAACCCATATTTTAAAGATGTTATGGTGCTTGGCCTGCAGCTGTAACACTGCAAACCTCAGAAGTGGAGAAGGTGCCAAGTTCAGTTCTCAAACTGCCAGTATGTTCCGTATCTCCACAAAAAGAGAAAGGAAAACAATAATCTTTCAATCAGCTCTAGCCTTTTAGTGCGCGTTTGTGCACACAAGGGCTGTACAACATGTCTGCAGTACTGACTGCTGAAAGCTGTAATTTGCTCTAAGAAATTACAGATATGTTTATTTTGTAATATTTTATATAAACAATCAGTCTAAGGTAAGATTGAAACCAACTAAAAAAACGAGTCCTCTTCAAGATCAAGATTTAACTAGACTTTAACAGGAAAAATGCTGGATTTTTTTTTAATCCACAAACCTGCATGTGCCTAAACAACTCCAGTTCAAATCACAAATACCTTCTTCTACATACAAACAAAAATGCACCTATGGATTGAAAGTTTCTTGGCATTCAAACGCCCGCTCCAAATGCACCCAACCAATGCCCGCTCTGAATGCATCCAACCAATGCCCGCTCTGAATGCATCCAACCAATGCCTAATCTAAATGAATCCAACTTATGCCTGCTCTGAATGCACCCAACCAACGGCCGCTCCGAAAGCACCCAACCAACGGCCGCTCCGAAAGCACCCAACCAACGGCCGCTCCGAAAGCACCCAACCAACGGCCGCTCCGAAAGCACCCAACCAACGGCCGCTCCAAATGCACCCAACCAATGCCTAATCTAAATGAATCCAATGTCCGCTCTAAATGAAGGCAGCCAATTCCTGCTGTAAACGAACCCAACCAATACCTAACTTAAATGAATCCAACCTATGCCTGCTCTGAATGCATCCAAGCAGTGCCCACTGTAAATGAACACAACCAATATCTAATCTGAATGCATCCAACCAATGCCCACTCTGAATGCATCCAACCAAATGCCTAATCTGAATGCATCCAACCAAACGCCCGCTCTGAATGCATCCAACCAAATGCCTAATATGAATGAATCCAATGTCCGCTCTGAATGAATACAACCAATTCCTGCTGTAAAAGAATGCAACCAATTCCTGCTGTAAATGAATGCAACCAATTCCTGCTGTAAATGAATCCAACCAATACCTAACCTAAATGAATCCAACCTATGCCTGCTCTGAATGCATCCAAGCAGTGCCCACTGTAAATGAACACAACCAATATCTAATCTGAATGCATCCAACCAATGCCCACTCTGAATGCATCCAACCAAATGCCTAATCTGAATGCATCCAACCAAACGCCCGCTCTGAATGCATCCAACCATATGCCTAATATGAATGAATCCAATGTCCGCTCTGAATGAATACAACCAATTCCTGCTGTAAAAGAATGCAACCAATTCCTGCTGTAAATGAATGCAACCAATTCCTGCTGTAAATGAATCCAACCAATACCTAACCTAAATGAATCCAACCTATGCCTGCTCTGAATGAATCCAACCAATGCCCGCTCTGAATGAATCCAACCAATGCCCGCTCTGAATGAATCCAACCTATGCCCGCGCTGAATGCATCCAAGCAGTGCCCACTGTAAATGAATCCAACCAATGCCCACTCTGAATGGATCCAACCAATGCCCACTCTGAATGAATCCAACCAATGCCCACTCTGAATGAATCCAACCAATGCCCACTCTGAATGAATCCAACCAATGCCCACTCTGAATGAATCCAACCAATGCCCACTCTGAATGAATCCAACCAATGCCCACTCTGAATGAATCCAACCAATTCATTAAACAGCAGAAATGAACCTGTAAGTATTTACATTAGGAGGACGTACCATTTAAATGTGCAGCATCAAAAAACAAACTCGAGGAGTGGTTTACAAGAATGTGTACATTTTTATGTTCTGTTGAGCTGAACCAAAGGTGGTGAAGCTCTGGTCTGGTGACCTCCAATCCAATTTAACCCCTGAGTTGTTTGAGTCCATGTGCATTGGTGACAGTTAAAAAAAAGAAAAATTCACGACAGCTCAAAAAATGTATCTGCTGAGACCAACAGCCAAAAGACAAGAGCACAAATACTACAGTCCAAGACCAGTCTGAAACGATAAAAAAAAAAAATCACAACTACAGTACAAGGGAACAATACACAAATTCACAATACGATAAGTATGCAGTGTGGGCAACATGGCTAAAATAGGCTACATCACGGTCCTTCAAGACATTTTCATGGTACACAATAGACACCGCAATATTCAGGTATCTTGAGGTTTAATCATTTGAAAGAGTTAAAAACTCCCATTTATACAACTTATCGCAATGAATATCATCATACTGTGCACCACTAATATCTTTTGCACTGTGCACAACTATACATTGCACTGCCAAAACAGAGGTAGAACAGAAATGCCAACATTCGCTGTGCTTTTATTAATTTTGCTAGTCTAATAAGTCTAATTGTCCGCATGGGGCCAAATAACTAATACAAACAAATGCTTTTGGTCCCACTTTAGTGTCCCTAATAACTGTGTTGTTATATGTGAACAACATATGCAACAACTGTGTAAGTACTAATGTTTTACTCACGGTTACAGATGGATTACAGTAGTACACATTATGTAATTACACATGTATAGCAACTTCAGTTGTCATATAGGTACAGTGCAATTACAGAGTGGTATATAAGAGTGGCCAGTATAGAATGGCAATAAATGTGACGTGATTAGTTACCTTGTTACAACACAGTTATGCTACAGTAATTACGCAAACCAAATGCAATGTAATCTGTAATGTATCAAAAAGATATGCTTGTGTAATCACAGGAGGCAAAACAGAAGTTATTATACACATGTAATTACACAGGCTGTACTGGTGTAATCCATCTGTAACACTGATTAAATCATCACTAGTTACACTGTTGTTAAATATGCTATTGATGTGTAACTACACAGTTATTAGAGACACTTAAGATAAAGTGGGACCATGCTTTTCTTAGAAAACAAATAAATTTAAATACACACATACTGTAAACTGTTTCTGGTGCAGCATGAGGTGTTTTTAACAGGTTTTTCTTATTTACAAGTTGTTTCTTTTAAAAATATCATGTTAAAACAACAGTGGAAATCATTTTAATTCATATGAGCTTGTCTATCATAAGTATTTCTCTAGCATAATTTATTACCCACATGTTTTACTGTAATGCATGTGCATACTGTCTTGCAACCCTGCATCAAAAAAGGAATATTAGCATGTGCATATCACAGCACTCCTACTGCAGGAGGCTGTCCTTTGGGTTGCGCTCAAACTTTAATCAATAATTGAAGACTCTCTCAGCCCACCCTCGCACCAGTTTTGGGGAGGGAGGGGGGATTTCCCTGGGATGACCCAGTTATGCCACCAACTCCCCAAAATAAAAAGACACAGATACATATACAAGCCCCCATCAACCCACCTCTCCAGAGACCGAGACTTCAAATGAACCCTGAATAACTCACCAGCACACAGAGCGTCAGACATGCGAGGGAAGCGCATCTGGCTGCCTCACTCTGGTACAACACAGGCGAGAATCTAGGACACAAGTAAAAAACAAGCCAAACCTAATGGGGCTTCGAAATTAGACAACTGAGTTACTCAGGCTAAAAGGCAATTCAGGTCAACCTGGGGAGCCTAAATGGTTGTTTATATATGTGCAATATGCAATATTAAAGTTGCACACTGGGTTTTCAGTTTTTTCTTCCTTCTTCTCTGCCTCCTTTGACTTTTTTACCAGTGGGAGCTGATTCATATCACCATATAGAGGCTTCGTGTGATCCTTGTGAAATAAACAGATTTCAAGAAACAGAAGAAATTTCACAATATCACAGGCACTGTATCAGACTGTACACTCGCTCACTGGCTTTCAACAGTGATGTCTGTCATATTCCACGTTTTTTTTCCCCACATTCTTTCTCCCTTTTGTTCGTCTCACACACGGATCAAATGTCACACTATACTCCCCTTCTTACATGGCTGTGTCAACATACCAGAGCAATTTAACATCACAGCTCTGCAGCAGGCTGTCAGGACCAAACAGAGCACATCCATGCTCATGACCTGAGCTAAACCCACACAGAAGAATAACACCTGTCCCCATAATAGCCTCAATCTGCCAATCGAAGGGAGTCTACATGATAGACTACATGATGGTTACAAGGATAAATTAAGTCATGAATTAGGGGTGGACCGATTATCGGCCACGCTGGTAATCAGATCGTATATATTTATGTTTTGTTTGCCATAATTTATTGCCATTTATTGGCAAAAGTGCAAATGCGATTAAGGCTGAAACAATTATTCAGCATTATCAATATTGCTGAATAATAAAAACGGGCAACAAACATTTCCATTGTAGATTTTTTGTGAGTTACTAACTTTATGTGAAGAGAAACTCAGTGAACTGGTCTTTATGACAAGATACCTTTCTAAAAATAATGATTAATGATAATGAAAGAAGCATTAGGTTTTACACTAGAGGCTTTGATGCAAGCTAAAAACAAGTGATTATCACTCTTCATAGCTCGATTCAGTACATATCGCTGCTGTAAGAACAAAACCTCGTATCTCCAGTTTTGTAGCTTTTCTGTTTTTTTGTTGCCTACGGACGTCCAAAGAGGCCATGAGTGAGTTATAAGCTGTGTTCCAAAGTCTAGGCTGCATTTCTCGGCCGCTACGTCATGGCAGGCCGTTCCAAAGTGAAGGGTCCTTCGTGTACAACCTACGGTCAGTACCCACCAGACGTATCCTTGAATTTTACTTAGACGTTTTTGTATTTGTGTAGTTTGTAAGAACGATATAAGAACATCTCCATTTCAGCGCAGGAACAAAAAAGCAACAAACACAATGCAGCTGACTCCATTTTCTCTCAACAGTTCCCTCATGAGTTTCATGCTGCTCTGGTGACGTCACCATGCAGCCCGTCAGGACTTGTGTGACCAATAGGCTTCCAAGGAGGAGTCTTCATAGGACCGTCCTACCGAGGATGTTAATTATCTTTAAAAAATGATTAGCTTAAAATAACAAGTTACAAGATTACAAAAGTTTTTATCTTAAGATAACAAGTTAATTATCTTGTGATCTCAAGATAAGTTTGTTATCTTGAGATAACAAGCCACTTATCTTTCTATGTTTAGATAAAACTTTTATCTTGAAGTACCAAGTTACTTATCTCGTTAGCTCAAGATAACCCAGAAATTTACAGTAACAGCTCATGGCCTCTCAGGACTTCCGTAGTTGATCTTTACATGGTGTGTTCACTCCACGATGACTGGATCACAAGAAATGCTTAGTAGCTTGATATTTATACCTGTCTACATTAATAACTGATGGTGTAAACAAGGAAGACTGAAATAAGAAACACACACACACACACACACACACACACACACACACACACACACACACAAAAACACCAGAAATAGCACCAACAATAACAAAGACCTACTAAATATAGCACACTGACCACAGCTGGAGCAAATGGTCACACATGTTCAGGCTGTCTGTGCTCTGCTGCTCGGTCACACACACTCAGGCTGTGTTTGCTGATGAAACACTGTGTAACGCGGCACACGCTCTAATACATCACAGACAGCAACAAGTGAACCGATCACCATGTTCATTAAAGGTGTTTCAGGTGATACGACTTAATCAGGTGAGAACTTCATTCAGTTCCACAACAAACAACGCAAACAGCTGCCTTCGATTACAACGCCTTCATTACCAGCATCGCAAGACGCAGTCATTAGCTGTGTGTAAACCATAACATTTAGAAATTATTTGCAGTGACATTTCAGCACAAAGCACTGCTTTTGCGCTCTCCCTGTGTGCTGGGCCTAAATGAAACCATTTAACATGTCTGTTGTTCTCTTCATTAAAATGGTAATGAAAAACTCAATCCATCACCGCAGCATGGGAGCCGTCCTGAAAGTGGAGAAACAGAGAGAGAGAGAGAGAGAGAGAGAGAGAGAGACTGACAGCATTAAAGCCAAATACTCATAGTACAAAGTGGCACATTGCTTGAGGGGGAAAAACAAGAGATTACAATGAACTGCTGTACAGTCACTACTGAATTAGGCTTTATTTACCCCCCACAAAAGAATTAACATGAAGCGCTTTTCCTCAGTTCTGGCCAATAATATAGTGATCATTTGATTAGCAGGATTTGCTGGAGGGAAAGCAGCAAAATCTGGTACAGCATGTGGTCTTATAATGCTTAGCTTAGCTTATAATGCTTAGCATCCATGTAAAATATCCCACCTGAAGAAAGAAAACACTGCAGCCGCTCCAGTCCGGGAGTGACCGTCGAGGTCTATACATGGACTCCTTTTTAATTTCATCTTATTTTCTTTTTTTATTCTTTTCATCCTTCCTGAACTACTTTTCTGTAAAACTGCTTTGAGACAACACTAGCTGTACACATAAATGTCACTGTTGTTGTTCACACCTGGCATATGTCTCTCACGACAACAGCGCTAAAGCTAGGGCTTCACGATTCTTGACAGAATGAGAATTTCGGAGCTTACGACGGAGGTCATGATCCCCACTTTTAATGACAACATCAGTTATTTCAAAATTAGAGAAGCACCAATCCAACTTTTTCGATCGCAGATTCTGAAGTGAGGTTGATACGGAGTACCGATCCGATACTACTGCTCTGATAAATCAAATCCAATCTGACCACAAATCTAGATGGAAGTTCATATGCATGCATGCATACATATACATATCGCTGTTGTCAGAACAAAAAGTTCTCTCCAAAATGATGAGTTTATAGAAGGAAAAAACATAATTCACGTTTAATGTAAGTCAATGGAATGAGAATTTTACAAAGACTATAAAGAACAACAGGTATTTTCAAATTATGTCAAAAACTGAAAAACAAAAATGAAGATACAAGGTTTTGTTCTGACAACAGCGATACACACACACATTTTACATATATATATATATATATATATATATATATATATATATATATATATATATATATATACACATACATATACACACCATATTTCCAAAGGTATCCTCTCATCCATTCAAATAATTGAATTCAGGTGATCCACAAGTGTATAAAGGCCTGCAGACTGCTTCTACAAACATTAGTGAAAGAATGGGTCACTCTTAGGAGCTCAGTGAATTCCAGCATGGTACCGTGATCGGATGCCACCTGTGCAACAAGTCCAGTCATGAAATTTCCTCACTACTAAATATTCCACAGTCAACTGTCAGTGGTGTTATAACAAAGTGGAAGTGATTGGGAACGACAGCAACTCCACAGGCCACGTGAAATGACAGAGCGCATAGTGCGCAGAGGTCAGCAACTTTTTGCAAAGTCAATCACTACAGACCTCCAAACTTCATGTGGCCTTCAGATTAGCTTAAGAACAGCATATAGAGCTTCACTGTCTCACATTAAAAGTACAGCATGATTTTCCTTTCTCCTGTAATGTTAAGCTTCACCTTGTGAAAATGCTCTCACACACACACACACACACACACACACACACACACATAATCTAAACTGCTTATTCTTCTGGGTTGCGGGGGGGGGGGGGGGGGGGGGGGGGGGTTCTAAAATTGGATGCAAGTTTCTGAAATTCACTGTTATAGTTTTAGAATAACCATGAATAAAAAGGATAAACAAACTGCTTTCTGAATAGGAAATCAACCCTAATTATATAAATAAGTCACAAATAAACTAAATCATTGCAAAAAACAGACAAAGCCAGTTTAAAATCAACTGCTAGACAGTGCTGCTGCATCTGCCACAGAACACTTCCTTCCTTTTCCTTCTTTTCATTAAGAAACACATCAACATCGTCATTTTCATACAACAGTGCAGCCCTAGCCACATTCATCCCCCTGGAACTCATGACAACTGAGACGTCTCTATCACAAGAAAAGGAAGAAAAAGAACTGGTCTCGGCTGGAGCTAAACAACACTAACTTTCCTCAACTCCCTTCAAAGACCAACGCTATAAACCAGAGGCACATCTTTCCTGTTTTTAAGTCACAAAAAGTAACACTTGGGCTGAACTAGGAACACGCTGAAGAGCTCTAGCCCAGAACAATGGAGTGGGTTGTTATTCTTTGGCCTGCATGCTGTAGCAGTGTTCAATTATTCACAACACTAGCAGAGAGCTAGAACAGCAGATGCGCTGTCCCTCTCACACATCTAGAACAATGGACTAAAATATCAATGATCTTCTCCTCAGACCTCAAGTACACATCCTTCTAGCTTCACAGTCAGCTATTAAAGAAAAAGATACAGAAAAAAGAAAAAGTTGCTGTGACTCAAATACTAAAAGCTAATGGCTGCATCCTGCCGGTCTGATGAAAGATAGCAGGAAGGCCGTGTTCCTGACACATCTGTCCAGGTGGCACTTCCTTTAGTAATAATGCAGTGATGACCTGCTTCTTCACTGTTGATAAGGTCAGCGAGAGGCTAATGACTCAGCAGGTCTGACTAGCGCACACAAGCTCAGAAGAGGTGAGCAGTAGAGCTGGGAATCTTTGGGACCTCACGATTCGATTCCACTTTGTTTCAGGTGATTATGAAACATTTCTATGGCCCGTGTTACGGACTGCGTGTGTTCTGTCACTAACCTGTAGCATCATTAACCTTAAGCCATATAATTGTGAACAATTATCTGTACCTAGACTTACCCAGGTTTTCATATTAATTACAGTGGACTAGATACATGTAAACACTTGAAGCTTCTAACAGACATTCAGGAACATCTTTTCTGTTGACCCTTCAATAAATATTTAAACTAAAAGCTTAACTCCGAATATTACTGGAGTAGCCTGTTAGTCTGTCAAGTTGGTTGTCAATTACATTTTTACATTGGGTAAATTTACTATGGTTTGGGCGGAAAAAAACAACGTTTTAGAAATTTGAAAATGCAAAAAATAAGTAAATAAATAAAATTTACAAGAAGTAGAATGAAGAAGAAATATTTTTCTTCTGCACTAATTTTAGGTCACTAATCAAATTTAAGCAAATTCTTTCCTTTGAAGCTCATGATCAGACGATTCTCAGCTGGATTTGATCTACTGATCAGAGGCTTTTGCACAAACTTTGAGTCCATGTCAGCTGGAATGAATGCTTTCATTTAAGCAAAAAAAAAAAAGCAAGGGGCAAACTACATATTAAGAAATCATAAAATTATGTTAAAATTTCAAAGATTGTCTTTCTCTGTTCTCTCTCTCTCAAACTGTTATGCTGATAATAAAATCATGATAATCTTTGTAATAAATTAAAACAGAATATAGAAGCATTTTTCATTAGTGGTCTCAGACCTTTGTACCGCACTGTACATGCAATTTGTGACCAATTGGTGACGACACCACTGAGATCCTGCGTTTTCATTTTTTTTTCAGTTTATTTAGCAGGAAGGGATTAAATCTGATCACTACATTTTTTTGTATTTTTTTTGCATTTAAGAAACTAGTGCCAGCTTGGTGGGGGGTGGGGGGGCGGTTTGTCTTACAAACTCTCTGTTTCACCCACTGACCCCTCAAAATGGAATACAGGTGTGGGTTGTTTGTTTAATCTTTGTTGCAGGTGTATGAATTTCAAATTGCAAAAGGCGTTCAGCGATGCTCAGATGTGTCAGATACAAAAGCACACAAACAAAAACAGTCACTCGGTTCCAGGCAATCACCCACACATACACAGCACCTCAGAGCAAGATGCACTCCTGTTGCTAGGTAACCAGCCATCCCAAAAAGCAAGCAAACCAACAAAACATCAACGTTGTGCTCACTTACCGACTCTTCCATATTGTCCTCTGAACATCTGGAGGGAGATGACTTCTCCAGAGATGGGCTGGAACTCTGGAGGTCCCAACCGACATCGGGTGAACTCGGGTTAGGTATGATTCCTGAAAGCTCCCCTTTGCTGGCCTTTTCTTCTACTGGTGAAGAGGTGCAATAGGTTTGCTCAGAATGCTTCCTCTCAGATGAGCTCAATAAGCCCTGCTTATTCGTTTTCATGGGCAGTGGGGACGCACACTGAATTTGCTGCGACAGCGAGCGGGAACGGGCGATGGATGGATTTCTCTTGCTGGGTGATTCGGGACGATTCTGACAGCTGCTCTGGAACTGCACACAGCTCTTTGACCTGGTCCTGGACAGTCTGACCAAGTGCCCTTTATGACCTTTGGCCTCCCCTTCCTTCTCTGCAGGGTGTCCATGCACCTCTAGCAAGTGGCATAAGAAGTAGCTCTTCTCGAGTTCCACTTCTTGCTGGAGGTGCTGAAGAAGCACAGCCTGCTCCCCTTCTGCCTCCCCATGCAGTGTCTTCAGCAGCTCCTCCAGCTTACGGTAGATGGCACCGTTCCCCTTGCACCCCAGGTTGTTCCTTTCCCAGTTCTTGCCTGCTTTCCCACAGTTCATAGGTTTCACAATGCCAACAATTTCATCAGCTAGCCTGCAGCGCAGCTCTCCAGCCTGCCTGAGACTGGCGCAGTCGGAGCACCGTCGCTCCCTGCCCTGACGGCCCAGCAGGCGGCGGATCTCCACAGCGCGCTCCTGGCCCAGGGCCTTGCGCTGCTGCAGCAGCTCCAGAGCCTTCTGCTGCTCGTGCCTGGAGGTCAGCTCCTTCAGTGCTCGTTCACAGTCCTCTCTCGCCTCGTCTCGCTGCCGCCGGAGCTCCAGAGAGAAGCGCCGGCGTGCCTGTTGGTTCCGGCTGCGCTCCACCTCCAGAGCGGCCCGCAGCCGCTCTATTTCCCTAGCCGGATCAGGAATGGAACCAGATCTGGATGAAGAACCAGGTCCACTGCGATGCTTGTTGGAAGGAGAGCCTTTCTTGGAGGAGAGATTATGGGGGTTACTTTTAGCTCCATCTTTGCCCATAGTGATGTTAATGATGGACAGAAAGAACAAGAGAGCCTTAGTCAGGCCTAAACAGAAGGCATGCAGCAAGTAGAGATGGATGGAGAATGAGGATCATGCAGGATGACTGAGCAATCATGAGCAATCAGCATGCATTGACAATAGCATTCCAAATGGCCACTGAAAACAGTAAAGATCACACAGGTTTAGAACAATGTGAAAATTACATGCATGTATTTAGAGAGTAATCAGAATTTCTGGGTTACCGCAAAACACAAGTTTTTTCTAACAACCAAGTCAAAATGGTAAAGTCAGTCCAACTTTCAAATAGTTCTCAAACAAGTCTTCTGAGAGCCCCAGACAGTCCACATGCCTATATGTTGGGAGCTGGGATGGAGCAAAAAATGTGGACCATCTGGGGGTCCCTGAGCACTCATTTGAGAACCAATGTTCTAGACCAACTGAGCTACAGTTGACAGAAGCAATTTCAGACCTTGCCAGATTTTGTTCCCTATTTAACAGCTGACTAGCCATGCTTCCCATAAATGGAAAAACCAGGAAAATCAGTACCAAAACAAACTTCATGGGTCTTTAAGTGCACAATGGGAAGAAGGCCAGAAATAAAATCAGAGGAAGCTCATTTTCCCCTTCCTTCTCTCTCTGAGCAAGCAAACTGACTCTCATGGCATACATTCAGCATGCAGTGTAGTACACAAGTATAAAAGACGAGTTAAATATCTTGCACACTGTTTAGACACTGATTAGCCCTCAGACAAGAAAGGTCTTCTCAGACATTGTAACGCCAGGCTTAATCCGTGTCCAAACACTGGTCGACTGTGGATTAGAGCACACGAAGACTTACCTACGGACTCTGTTCCCAATATTAGGATCTGCTGGATCTGCTTCCTCCAACGATTCTGAAAAGCATTTAAAAGTAGATTACAATCCACATGAATCTTGCTTCAGCTTTTTCACCCCACTAAACTGCTCCCGATATATAGAGATCAGCTTTAGCAACATCACAACACATACAGAATTCTGAAATATGGCCATGTATGGATTTCAAATATATAGCACATATTAGCATATAAGGATTTCCCTGATACCCAATTTATGAATATAATGAATTTGGCAATTTTCAAATATGGGATATACACTATATTTCCAAAAGTATTCGCTTGTCTGCCCCCATACACACACATTTGTGAGGTCAGACACTGATGTTGGACAAGAAGGTCTGGCTCGCAGTTTCTAATTCATCCCAAAGGTGTTCTATCGGGTTGAGGTCAGGATTCTGTGCAGGCCAGTCAAGTTCTTCCGCACCAAACTCGCTCATCCACATCTTTATGAACCTTGCTTTGTGCACTGGTGTGCAGTCATGTTGGAAAAGGAAGGGGCCATTCCTAAACTGTTCCCACAAAGTTACGAGCATGAAATTGTCCAAAATCTCTTAGTCTGCTGAATCATTAAGAGTTCCTTTCACTGGAACTAAGGAGCCGAGCCCAACTCCTGAAAAACAACCCCACACCATAATCCCCCCTCCACCAAACTTTACACTTGGCAGAATGTAGTCAGACAAGTACCGTTCTCCTGGCAACCACCAAACCCAGACTTGTCAATCAGATTGGCAGAAGGAGAAGCGTGATTCGTCACTCCAGAGAACACGTCTCCACTGCTCTAGAGTCCAGTGGTGGCACTTTACACCACTGCAATCAACACTTGGCTTGGATGCAGCTGCTCGGCCATGGAAACCCATTCCATGAAGCTCTCTATGCTGTTCTTGAGCTAATCTGTAGGCCACATGAAGTTTGGAGGTCTGTAGCGACTAATTCTGCAAAAAGTTGGTGAGCTCTTTGCACTATGCATCTCAGCATCCTCTGACCCCGTCCTGTCATTTTACATGGCCTACCACTTTGTGGCTGAGTTGCTGTTGTTCCCAATCCCTTCCACTTTGTTATAATACCACTGACAGTTGGCTGTGGAATATTTAGTAGTGAGGAAATTTCACGACTGGACTTGCACAGGTAGCGTCCAATCACAATACCATGCTGGAATTCACTCCTGAGAGCGACTCATTCTTGCACTAATGTTTGTAGAAGCAGTCTGCAGGCCTAGGGGCTTGGTTTTATACACCTGTGGCCATGGAAGTGATTGGAACACCTGAATTCAAATATTTGGATGGGTGAGTGAATACTTTTGGCAATATAGTGTATATATTTTTACACTGATCAGGCATATGACCACCTACTTTTTTCTACACTAACTTTTTTTTTTATCAGCTACTCTTACTATATAGCTGCACTTTGTAGTTCTACATTTACAGACTGCAGTCCATCCGTTTCTCTGCATACTTTGTTACACAATGTTTATGCATTGAATTTTTTAATTCTTCCACATACTTCCTAATGTGAAAGTGAATATAATAGCTACAAAACTAAACTCTAAAAACATGTACACTGTACGCTGCGCAATAAAATCATTAAAACATGAAACTAATTAAAATATTGTTCCCGGTTATATTTACATAATGTAATATATGAACGCAAACCGGTAACATTCAATCATAACTGTCCTGGGATATATGTCCGATCCATATTTTATGCATATATGCCCAGCATTTGATACTTACAAATAAGCCTGACCCTTTATGATGTAATGTGCATACATGGACATATATCACATTTTCATATAGTAAGATACAGAGATGGGCGATATGGCAGAAAATACAATATTGTGATATTTCAAGAAATCTTTACAATGCATGCAAGTGCTACATTTTAAATAAAATACTAAATATATTTAGCATATTGTGTTGCATGCCCTGCGATGGACTGGCGACCTGTCCAGGGTGGATCCTGCCTTCCGCCCGAAGACTGCTGGGATAGGCTCCAGCACCCCCCCGCGACCCTGACGGAGAAGCGGCTTGGAAAAGGATGGATGGATGGATGGACGGATGGATGGTTGGATGGATATTGTGTTGCAGTAAATACAGTTAAATGGGACCAAGTTTGCTCCTTTTATGTCAGTGCCCCACAAGTACAGACGGTGTCCACAACATTTATAGAAAAGCATACTGTATTGTATTAAGACAAAACTTATCACGATAGCGATACATATCGACACACTGCCCAGCCCTAGGAAGGTACTGGGAAGCACTGGGAAGCTGCACTGTTAATTTTGGGATCATTTAACATACATGGGTCCAAGACCAACTGCAGCCAGGACTAAGACTGCCCACAGACAGGAAAACAAAAGGAATAATACAATAAAAACAACATAATCCACATTGTGAAATATATGCCCAAACTTTGATATTTACATATATGTGCATGTTTTAAAACATATGCTCGACCCTTTGTGATATGACGTGTGTATACGGCCATATATCAGATTTTCGTATGGGAAGGTATAGAGGTGGGCGATATGGCAAAAACATAATATTGCAACACTTCAAGAAATTTTTAATACCCCATAAAGGAAAATATTCCATATTTCAGGCATGTGGTCAGTTGCAAGAGGTGAACAAAAGCAGTACTGCTACATTTAAAAGAAAAGACTATCAAAAAGTGTGAAAACTATGATTTTGATTTCATAGCTGACGCGAAATCCAGTTCAGCAGGCAGGTGGTCTGTGCTCTACAAGCACTGACAGCATCCAGGATATATAACAGCATATTGTACTTTAATGTTTTGGGGCATAATTTATCACGATAGTGACACATATCGACATGCTGCCCACCTCAGAAAGGCACAAACGCTGAGTAGTGAGAAGCTGCACTGCTCCCTTCGGCATTATTAAACTTGTACTGACCCGAGACGAACTGCAGCTAAGACTGAGACCGTCCACAGACCGGAAAACGAAAGGAATTAAACGTCTTCAGAGTAATTCTGAGGCGAAGGTAAACAATAGCAAGCTGGTGTCATAACCAGCTAATAAACACGACAGAAAACTGACTGCTTCTACATGACCACCTCACTTTCGACCCCAGACCGCTGCTAAACCCGTCTGTAACGCGTCCAGCAGACAGACAGCGCTGCAGACTGGTAAACTGACAGAAGCCCCGGTCGGTTGGCTCAGTAAATGTCACTATGTTGGATGCAACAAGTGGAGAACAGCGCCGGAGCGTTCCTGAACCGCTCAGTAACGACCCTGTGAAAAGCGAAGAGCCAGAGATTCGTCAGTTTAAAAAGACCCCCGTGCGGTTTACAGCCCGCTGTCGGCACACGAGCTAATGTTGTCCTCTCCCCCCGTTAGCTGGCTAGCTGCTTGGTCGAAGCTCGTCACAGTAAACACGCTTTAAACGCTTTTACCTCGCGGCCCGTTCCAGCAGAAGGCGCGTCCCAGCTCTCCTTCAAATACTCCTCAAGTTTTATTAGCTGCGATTCTAACGCTTCATTTCACGCCACTTAGCCCAGATAAGACTCCCGGGCGATGAATCGGCAATATGTTGATGCTCCGAGGCTCAAAGCCCGGACTTGGAAGAAGCCGCCAAGCACCAGTTGCTTCCCAGCGATGAATGAATCGTCCCGATGAATCGGTTCCTTTCGAACCGATTCACAAGTACAAGTGACTCGAACCTACATCCGCCGTTACTTTAAAATCACCCCCTTGTTTCTACGCTCAGTGTTCATTTGTGAGCTCTACTTGTTATGTAGGTGCACTTTGTAGACTACACTCTCTAATTGGAGACCTGTTTCTCTGCGCACTTAGCTCTTCAGTGGTCAGGACCCCCACAGAACCATCAGAGCAGGTACTGTTTGGGTGGTCTAACAGAGGGGACAGAGAGCGGACGCAGTGTTTAACTCCAGGAGCGCTGCTGCGTCTGATCCACTCGACTTTGGACGGTGTGTGGAGAGGTTAAGAATGAAGCTACTCTAAATGTCTTAAAGATTTATTCATTTAAACGTACTCGGTTCATCTGTTCGAATGAAACGATTCATGCGAACTGAATCAGACTTCCCATCACATCCTAATGTCCGGCGGAGACCGACACCGATTTCAAGTGGAGAGCTGGAAAATTCCCTGTGTAAACGGTGACCTCTAGTGGCCAATGTGCGCCAGTGCACGGCCTGCCATTAGCTGCTGCTGAACAGACTATCCCAGCAGTCATCAGGCGGAAGGCAGGATACACCCTGGACAGGTCGCCTGTCCATCACAGGGCAGACAGACAGACACAGACAGTCACTCACACCTAGGGGCAATTTAGCATGTCCAATTGGCCTGACTGCATGTCTTTGGACTGTGGGAGGAAACCAGAGAACCCAGACACAGGGAGAACATGCAACTCCACAGAGAGAGGACCCCGGTCACCCGGCTCTCCTCGCTGTGAGCAGCACTGGCATTCATTTAATTTTTGTGTAACTCTAGTCTCAAAAACACAACATATGTTTTGTAATATGATTAAAAAAATCTTCATTTTTTATTGTTTTAGAAAACTGAAGTATAAAATGCTATACTTTTTTTCTGATCTCATGCATTCTTGATGCAATGATGACAATACATGCATAAAATCACTACTTATTGTATTACATCTCCATTCCCAAAAAAGGGAGTGGGTGATCAAAAGCAAAACTTATGCTTGAGTTGTTGCATCATTTGATCATGCAGTTTTTCATGGAGTGGTGAACCTCTCGTCATCTTTACTTCTGAAAGACTCAGCCTCTCTGGGATGCTCTTTTAATACCCAGTTGCCATTTTTTTTAGCATTACACAATTTTACCAGTCTTGTTTTGCCCCTGTCCCAACTTTGGAATGTGTTGCTGTCATCAAATTCAAATTTTGCATATATTTAAAAAAAAAAAACAATAAAATTTCTCAGTTTTAGCATTTGATATGTTGCCTTTGTACTAAAGTGGCCAAAGCAGATATTTCTGAGGAGATTAGACACAAGATAATCAATTTGCTTCAAAGCTCGTGAACTGGTACACAACAAAGTAGTGTAGTAGTAATACAGCTGGGCAATAGGACAAAATTTGTCATCGGCATTAGGATATTGTGTGTATCATCAGTGCTTACAAACCACTTTCAAACTGCATGTTAGATTAAAAAGAGAGCAAAATCAGTCCTGTTTAATCCATTGTAGTTCAGAATAGTGTGTGAAATGTTGTATAAAAATGACTGGATTCATAGCTTTTGATATTTTTAAAATGTGGCACTACTTCTTCTTCTTCTTCTTCTTCTTCTTCTTCTTCTTTCGGCTGCTCCCTTTAGGGGTCGCCTCAGCGGATCATCTGCCTCCATCTTGTCCTATCCATTGCCTCCGCTACTTTTACACCAACCATCTCCATGTCCACCTTCACTACATCCATAAACCTTCTCTGAGGTCTACCTCTTCTCCTTCTACCCGGCAGCTCCATCTCCAACATTCTTTGCCCAATATATCCACTATTCCTCCTCAACACATGTCCAAACCATCTCAACCAGGCCTCTCTGGCTTTATCTCCAAACTGCTCCACCTTCACTGTCCCTCTGATCTGCTCATTTCTAATCTTGTCCATCCTTGTCACTCCCAACGAAAATCTCAGCATCTTCATCTCCGCCACCTCCAGCTCAGGCTCCTGTCTTTTAGACAGAGCCACAGTCTCCAAACCATACATCATAGCAGGACGCACTACTGTCTTGTAAACCTTCCCTTTCACTCTCGCTGCTATCCTTCTGTCACACATCAGCCCTGACACCCGTCTCCACCCACTCCATCCTGCCTGCACCCTCTTCTTCACCTCTTTTCTACACTGTCCATTGCTCTGGATGGCTGACCCAAAATATTTGAAGTCATCCACCTTTACTGCCCTCACTTCCACCTTACCAATTCTCTGCACTTCCTGATCCACTATCTCTCCCCCCGTTGTCCTCTCTCTCTCGTTTTCCTCATTCATTAGTTCATGGAAGTACTGCTTCCATCATCACTCTCTGTTCACTCACTAGTTCATTTCCCTCTCTATCCTTTATCAGCCTAACCTGCTGTACATCCTTTCCAGCTCTATCTCTCTGTTTAGCCAAACGATACAAGTCCTTTACTCCTTCTTTACTGTCCAGCCTCTCATACAGCTCATCATAGGCCTGAGCCTTTGCCTTTGCCACCATTCTTTTCGCTATGCGACTAGCCTCACAGTACTCCTGCCTGCTTCCTTCATCTCTCTGGTTATCCCACTTTTTCTTAGCTGCCTTCTTCTTCTGAATACTCTCCTGGACTTCCTCATTCCACCACCAACTTTCCTTAGCTGTAGTTTCCCAGTCCTCAGGTAGCTCCTCACTGCCCCCAAGGGCCTGTTGCAATTTTTCCCTGAACTGCCTGCAACCATCCTCCTCCTTCAGCTTCCACCATCTAATCTTTGGCTCTGTCTTCACTCTCTTCCTCTTCTTTGTTTCTAATCTCATTCTACAGACAACCACCCTATGCTGCCTTGCTACACTTTCCCCTGGTACCACTTTACAATCTCCAATCTCCTTTAGGTGGCATCTCCTGCTAAGGATATAATCCACCTGTGTGCACCTCCCTCCACTCTTTTTTTTTTTTTTTTAACCTGTCATGTCTGGCCATTTTTGCAATCGGAATGGTAATCCGAATGTACTGATGTACCAAACATATTTGTTTTCACAAGAAAAAGCTCTATAGGTTACTAAAGCCTATTCTTGTTAAAGTTTGTATTTTATTTGTTTGGCCAGACCTGACAGGCAATAAAAAAGAGGACAGGAAAGAAAGAGAAGAAGGGAGGAAAGAGAAAAAGAAAAAAAAGATAATAATAATAATAATAATAATAATAATAATAATAATAATAATAAATCATAATAATGATAATTAAATAAGTAAATAAATAAATAGAAAAAATAAATAAATAAATAAAAAAGAAAGAGAAAAAACAAATAAAATAAGTAAATAAACAGACAACTAAATAAAAATAAAAATAAATAGATAAATAAGTAAGTAAATAAAAAAAAAGAGAAGGGAAAAAAAAACAAACCTCCCTCCACTCTTGTATGTCACCCTGTGTTCTTCCCTCTTCTGAAAATGTGTTCACCACAGCCATTTCCATTCTCTTTGCAAAATCTACAACCATCTGACCTTTCACACCATACATACCCAGCACCTCTTCATCCCCTCTGTTCCCTTCACCAACATGTCCATTGAAGTCTGCACCAATCACTAATCTTTCCTCTCTAGGGACA
This sequence comes from Pygocentrus nattereri, assembly GCF_015220715.1. Lineage (NCBI taxonomy): Eukaryota > Metazoa > Chordata > Actinopteri > Characiformes > Serrasalmidae > Pygocentrus > Pygocentrus nattereri. Next base: position 10,516,595 of record NC_051233.1, on the reverse strand, counting down.
CCATCTACCACTTCATCCATCTTACTCCAAAATTCCTCTTTCTCCTCTAACTGACAACCAACCTGTGGTGCATATGAACTGACCACATTCAAAATTACACCATCAACCTCCAACTTCAGGCTCATGATCCTGTCTGACACTTTCTTTACATCCAGAACACTTTTCACAAGCTGTTCCTTTAGGATTATCCCTACTCCATTTCTCTTCCTCTCTACACCATGATAGAACAGTTTGAATCCACCTCCAATGTTCCTGACCTTGCTTCCTTTCCATCTGGTCTCCTGGACACACAGAATATCTACCTTCCTTCTCTCCATCATGTCTGCAAGCTCTCTGCCTTTACCAGTCATTGTCCCTATGTTCAGAGTCCCTACTCTAACCTCCACACTCCTGCCTTTCCTTCTCTCTCGCTGCCTTCTAACCTGCCTTCCTCCTCTCCTCTTTGATGGTCTTCGACCTACAGTGGTCCAATTTCCACCGGCACCCTGCTGGTCAACAGCACCGGAGGCGGTCGTTGTTAACCAGGCCTCGACCGATCTGGTATGGCAATCATATTTGTGACTCGCATGATAGTTTTGGCACAAGTTTTACGCCGGATGCCCTTCCTGACGCAACCCTCACCATTTATCCGGGCTTGGGACCGGCACCAGAAGTACACAAAGTACACGCCTAATGGCTGGTTTAAAATGTGGCACTACTGTTATACCTTATCAGATGTCAGAAAAAAATACATTTCCTGACACAGCATGTATTGTAAAAAAAAAGGGTCCTGAAGTATCGTGATATTACATTTTGCCATATCACCCACCTCTGCGTTGTACTGGTCTTCAATCCCGAAAAAATTGATGTGCCAGACTTCCTGACCAAACAAAAGGCCTGGAGCTTCATTTAAAAAAATCGCATTTAAATTGCAATATTGGCCAGAAAAATTGCAGGTAGATTTTTCATACAAATTTTTCAGTTTGAGTGAGAAGCAGAAAATGCAACTTCAGACTGAACTTCAGAGGTGTGGAAAAATATGCCTGCAGATTTCTTTGAAAAACTGAAAGTTACTCTCCTGAAAAGAAAGGAGGCTGTAATGAAGTGAGAGCAACACAATAAATCCTAAAAAAGCTGATATTACATTTAGTTGTTGTGGCATCTGTGATGTGATCATATATATATAGGTGGTGTGTGTGTATATGTATTTGTGAGTGTGTATGTATATATATCCATGACTCATCAGCAGGCTGACCAACAAGCGCAGCTGGTGCAACTAGTCAACAGTGTAAAAGAGATGACTACACAGTTTTGGACTGTGAGCCTGATGCAGCAGACAGTGGCTCCTGCTATGACAGAACACTCAACATCAGCCTTTCCATTTTGTAAGCCTGACAAGTTTGATGGAGACCCTGATAAATGTCGTGGCTTTTTGTTGCAGTGTTCAGTGTTTTTTGAGAACTTGCCTAAGGCTAAGATATCTTTTGTAATATCCCGTTTAGCACATAAAGCTCTTGAATGGGCCACAGCGAGTTGGCCTTTTTTATGTGGATTATCATACGGCCAATTTGTTAAAGAATTCAAGTTAGTGTTTGATCACCCCTATGAAGGGAAGATTAGTGGGGAATTACTTTCACAGTTTCACAACCCCTGGACAGCACGTGGAGCAGGTCAAGGGACCTCACTAAATTGGACCTCCATAGCATACAATTTAATTAGGGTAAAAGCAGGGGATGAGTGGAAAACCGCGTTTTTGACCACCAGGGGGCACTATTAATATTTAGTGATGTCATTTGGGCTCTCTATCGCCCCCTCTGTGTTTCAGGCATTTATCAATGATGTGCTAAGGGATATGTTAGGAAAGTTAAAGCATATTTTGATGACATCCTTATATATTCTCCCTCTTTAGAGTCTCATGTCAAGCAAAAAGGCTTCTTGACAATAACTTGTTCCTAAAAGGTGAGAAATGTGATTTTCACGTAGTCAGTTTCATTTTGGGGGTATATAATTAGTAAACAAAGAATTGTTATGGATGACCCTAAGGTGAATGCATTACTCAATTGGGCCTCACCTAGTTCATGAAAACAATTACAGTGCTTTTTAGAATTTGCCAATTTCTATCGTAGGTTTATCAGGAATTTTAGTTCCATAGCCTCTCCCTTAACCTCGCTTCTCAAGAAGAACCCAAAGAAGCTCTTCTGGAACGAACAAGCAGAGAAAGCTTTCCAAAAACTTAAAGTAGCTTTCACTTCAGCTCTCATTTTAATACACCTTTTGTTGTTGAAGTCGATGTCTCCGAGACAGGAGTAGGGGCAGTGTTGTCTCAAAGAAATGGAGTACCATTGGAATACCTTCGCACCACCAAGCGGCTTAGTGCATGACAAGCGAGATGGTCACTGTTCTTTTCCAAATTTAAATTTAGTATTACTTACAGGCCAGGTTCCCAGAACACTAAAGCCAATGCCCTATCTATAAGGTATCAACCAGATGCGCACACTCCCACAGAAAAGGAGCCAGAAAGAATCCTTCCCCCAGAGGTTAGGATCACATCTATCAGGTGGAACATGGATGCAAAAATAGAAGAGGCCCTTAAGCACACCTAGGTTCCCACCCAATGTCCTCCTGAGAAACTATATGTTCCCCCACCTTTCAGAACACCCCTCATAACTTGGGCGCATTCAACTCTAACCTCAGGTTATCCTGGTGAGATTTGAACACAGAACCTTTTGAACCCTCGGTATTGGTGGGAATCCATGAATAGCGACATTGACTCATTTATTGCTTCTTGTTCCACTTGTGCTCAGTGCAAGACACCTAAGTTCTCGCGGGAAAACTCATGCCCTTACCCATACCTGAGCGCCCATGGACTCACATTGCAGTCGATTTTGTAACTGATTAACTGATCGAGTCCCAATGATACACTACCATATTATAGATAGATTTTCTAGAGGGGTTCGTTTTGTACCTTTTACTGGCCTGCCATCTGCCTTTAAAACTGCAGAGACTCTAGTACAAGATTTCAGGTTTTTTGGAATACCTTAGGACATCTTATCAGATAGGGGTCCTCAATTCATGTCTCAAGCCTGGACTGCCTTTTTTGAACACTTAGGTATAACTTTGAGCTTGTCTTCGGGATATTACCCGCAAACAAATGGACAATGTGAGAGGGCCAAACAAGACCTCAGTAAATTTTTAAGGATCTACTGTCACAATAATCCTAAGGATTGGGCAAAGTTTTTGGTATGGGCTGAACTAGCCCAGAACTCTCTACTTAGTTCCTCTACAGGGCTAACCCCTTTTCAGTGCATATTAGGTTTTCAGCCTCCCTTGGCACCATGGACTGGGGTGCAGACTAATGTACCTGCTGTGGACGAGTGGATGAAATGCAGCGAAAGAGTCTGGGAACAAGCACATCAACACATCGGACACATGCTTCAGCGCCAGAAACATCAGGCCGACAAGCACCGGGGACGAACGCCCACTTACCAACCTGGGGATCGAGTATGGTTGTCCACGAGTGGGGAACTATAATACATTCGGATCCTTCCATGGACTACATTTCCCAAGATCCTCTGGAGCCTCACATGACTCCATACTCTCCACCACGAACGTATAGAGATCTCAGTCACCTGACTATTGATGTTCCACACCTGCTTTCTAGTCAGGTGACAATTAGGTTAGACTATTTAAGCCTGGGCTTTAGGTAGTTACATTGCGAAGTACTGTTTCATTGAGACTTACCATGTGTTCTTCCTATCTACTGTTTGTTTTCATGTTTTGACCTTCTGATCTGTTCTTTGGCTCCTGGATTTTTGCCTTTCCCATTTTGGTACCTTTTCTTGTGTTTTTTGATCTGTGTTTTTGACTCTGGCCTGGATATTGACTATGTTGCTGCTTTACCCTTTGGACATTGGTGATTTGCTTCATAATAAATCACGTTTGTATTTTATCTGCATTCGTCTGCGATTCTGTCCGTATCACACATATTCCATTGACAATATATTTTCTAAGTTGTATTGACGCCACACCCCGTCTCGTCTCCAGGCTTTTTATTTTATTGTTCTGTTTTAAAACGCCAGGTTATGAAAAGGTATAAACACGTACTTTTCACCTGGGACCTTAAAGCCACTGCTGTACCTTTGAAGGTGCATTTATGTTGTTTGTGCCCTGATAAATGAGAATCTACCTGCAAACGTACCTTTTATTATGTTTTTTTTTTTTAAAGGATGACTAATCTGTCTTTTAACAGTGTTCTGGTTCATTCTCATTGCATGCAAACTGCGGTTCCATTGTCACATGATGTTGCCATATGGCAACAAAATGCCAAGTACCCCCCAAATTTTTTTCCACATTTTTTTTAATTGATGTTAAAAATCAGGAAGAAAAATCATGAAAACATTTAGTTCATGCAATAAAATTAAAGATGAAGCAACATGATTATAAGACTTGTGGACTAGCTTCAAGAAAAAGTCCAATCAGTAAATGACAATGGCCCTCATTTACCACTACCTTTCTAAAGATTTCTTAAATGTGTTCTTGAGAAAGGTCCTTCATGGCATGTTCTTTGTTCATACCTTTGTGCTCTTGAGAGTGTGTAGATTCTGTTCTTACCAAAGAACAAGCCCCAAATAAGAAACTTCTGTGAATGTCAGAATCTTTGGAAAAACTGCATAAGTAGTTTTAAGAACGGTTGCTGAATGAGGCCCTAAATCAGGAATACAACATCAGTGATTACATGAGTACAGTAAAAAATGCTCTATGCTGCGTGATCTTATACAGGGCTGATATATGTACAAGTCAAGCCTAAGATATGTTAGGATATGTAGTGATATACTTTATACATTGAAAGACTCGCATGCACCTGTTGCTTTGCCACATGATTACATAATAGTAATATTAGTATACTGCTAAACTGTTGACTAACAGTGACATTACAAACCCCCCCCCCCCACCAAATTTCAATGTAACATTCAATGCAGCACTCCTGCTGCAACTCCCTGCTGGCATCACTACAGGCACACCAGTGTTCGGTTTCATCGTGTAATGTTATGCTTTTCTTATTGAATCCTTTTGGGTTCCTTCTCCCTTTCAATTTACTTTCCTGACCCAATTTTCCTCATTTCCAACCCATCAAAGCTTTCATCCCTCTCTTTTCTCTTATCTCCCTCCATACCTCCCTTCGCCCCAATTCTCAACAGAGATTCTCAAAACTATTGTCACTGTTTTCTACAGTGATCGTTTTAAGCACATGTTGTGAGAATTATAGGGTCCATCACGTCGTTCTGTCCTACATACAATTGGCCTCTGGGCTGTACACGTTTTTACACTATTCAGCTGGGAATATCTTTGTTCACGTGAGGAGGTTTTTCTTGCGTCATTTGGGGGCCCTGGGGGCGTCTGGGCTGGGTCTCTGGGACAGGAGGAATAGTCAGTTTTGGCGCAGGCTAAGACTTTGTGCACAAACGGGAGGGATTTGGCCCCTTTTCCCACCTAAGCTAAGAGAACTAAGGCCCCTGGACAACAACAGAACAACTGCAGGAGGCAGAACACGTGGGAAAACGCATTTTGTCCTATTTGACTTTCTTTGAACTGCTCTAATGACATGAAAATGTATTCAAGATCTTCATGACTTACTACAATTTCATTATATTATGCATTTCAGTGAGTTTAATTAACAAGTATACGCAGGTGGAGTTCTTCTTGTTATACTTCAGCGACACAAACTGCCACTAGAGGGACCCTGGGGTCAGTATGTATATAAAACAAACTTCTAATATGCCCTCATAAGTCTTTCCTTCCAAAACACAATTAATAAACTGTTTTAATTAATGAACTATTTTCAGTTTCAAGCTGGTGATACTAATGAAATTCAGTGTCATTGAGTTGTCTTGATGTTAGGAATGAATAAGGGAAAACTCAACATCCTGAAAGTCATTCCACTTCAATTACAAACAATACTTATATTTCTACCTCTCATTTCATCTTAGTCTATTTACATTCCCTAAACAAAAAATTTTCGACACTTTTCTTATGTCACTATCACAGAAGTATGCTAGCAACCCCTTAGCAACCACCTGATATACCATAGCGATGGCCTGGCAACACCTCAACAACCACCCGTTATACCACAGCAATGGCCTAGCAACACCTTAGCAACCACCTGCAATACCATGGCAACAACCAGGCAACACTTTAGCAACCACCTGGTATACCATAGCAATGGCCTAACAACACCTTAGCAACTACCTGGTATATCATAGCAATGACCTAGCAAAACCTTAGCAACCACATTATCAATCACCAGGGATACCACGGAAACAGCCATGCTGCACCACAGCAACCACCCAACAATAACCAAACATCATAACAACAAGCTGAAATACCATATTAGCCATGTAGCAACACCAAAGCAACTACCCAGAATTTCTACATAAAACCAATTATTAAAAAACAGTATTCTGCAACTGCTTTAACCGCGTTAGTAAATGATGTATGTTGCAGTTAACTGAAAAGTCCTGAATACCATAAACAAAAGACATTAAATAGAAAAAAAACTAAAATAGCTACAAAAAACTAAAAATAAACATCTTGGCAACAGTGACAACTCTTTATTATAGATATATCATCATTATTTTATTACATTGTATTGATATATTATATTACATGATGTCACAGACATAATGCTCATTATTGAAATATTACTAAACTTCTTACTAAAATTAAAAGGAAGCACAGTGGTGTGGTGGGTTGCTCTGTCACCTCATAGCAATAAGGTGCTGGGTTGATTCCAGGGCTGGGTGACTGCGGCCCTTTCTGTGTGGAATGTGCATGTTCTCCTCTGAGTGGGTTTCCTCCCACAGTCCAAAGACATGCAGTCAGGTGAATTGAAGATGCTAAATTGCCCCTAGACGGGGGTGTGTGTCTATGTCTGGGTGCCTGCCCTTTGATGGACTGGTGACCTGTCCAGGGTGTTTTCTGCTTTCCACCCAATGAGCACTGGGATGGACTCCCATCACGTGAATAAGATATACTACATCAGTGTCGAAGGCAAGTAAAGTGAAAAACAGAGCTCTTGATGTGATGAATTTCATTTCTGCCTCGCCTCCACTGCTGTAGGGAGCAGGATGTCAAAATTTAGATTTTTTTCTTTTTAACATTTTCACATCATCAAGTGTTTCCCAACTTGCGATCTGTGCAACATAGTGTGTCAGATGTTTGACTTACAAAGATGGAATCCCTTATTATGAGAAAATAAGCCATCATTTCGAAGCGCCAAATCTCTGGACAGTGGGTCAGAAATTTGAGAAAGTAAGTCACTATTTTGACATAAGACAAAATATCAAGAAAATTACTTATTATCATAATTATTAAGTTACTATAAAAAGCCAAAGTGTCCATGTAAATGTTAGCATAAGCCTGACAGAAACAGAGAACAGGGCAGATTCTTGAGCTCTGTCCAAAACCGCATAGTGCTATACTTCACATACTACACTAATGAATAGATTCACTGGGTAGTGGACTGTTTTGACTTAATATCTAGGGTGTTACTATTTGGTTTTGGACGCAGCCTCGATGACTAGTTTCTCCCTCCTGGCGGTAGCGTTTAACCGTCGCCTCACGGCACCGGTTGCTGGGAAGGGTTCTCAATCAAATAAGATTGTGAGGAAAAACTGCATTTTCATAGTGCGAGGGTACTTAACATTTTGTGTCTTTAATGTAATTTTTTTATATGTTGTTAATAAGATTTCACCTTTGTAACCTTAAGTACTGTATTAAGCTAAAGTAAGTTAGCAAGTTAGCCATTAACGTTAGCTATGTTAGCCAACAAGCTAGCGTAGAATTAGCTGGCATTTTCAAGATTTAATTTTTGCTTTCCTTCACTGTTTATACTTTCCTTAGTTTCTCTTTTTCTCAGAAATAATAATATTGTGGAAGTTAATTTGACATGAATGCATTCATGGACATAAAAACTAGCTAACTCAGTGACGCTACATAACCTGCTAACAAATTTTAGCAATGGGCACTAACAGCTATTTATTTCAGATATGAGATTACAAAGATCAATTTAGAGCGAATTAATCTTTTTCTTAACATTTTTGTATGTATATATAATGTATGTTTTTCTAATGGAATGTCTTCTTACAGTGAAAGTGAAGCCTCATAGCAGCTAAAAGGTGAAAGGCAAATCCAAAGCTATCTAGGAGGTCTGGATCTTCTCTCACTGGCCTCTCGTCATGTAGTGGAAGCACATGTCCAGCTCTGCAAGGAGACACAACAGAGTGTTAGGTAAGGTAGGAGGTCCAGAGTGCTGGATCTTCTCACACTGGCCTCTCGTCATGTAGTGGAAGCACATGTCCAGCTCTGCAAGGAGACACAACAGAGTGTTAGGTAAGTTAGGAGGTCTAGAGTGCCAGATCTTCTCACACTGGCCTCTCGTCATGTAGTGGAAGCACATGTCCAGCTCTGCAAGGAGACACAACAGAGTGTTAGGTAAGGTAGGAGGTCCAGAGTGCTGGATCTTCTCACACTGGCCTCTCGTCATGTAGTGGAAGCACATGTCCAGCTCTGCAAGGAGACACAACAAAGTGTTAGGTAAGTTTGGAGCACACACTACTTAACATACAGTGTACATACATAGTCCTAGCTTGATTAAATTGTCACTCAAAGGAAAGAACAAGAAGGTTTGAAAGCAACCTGAGACATCAGAAACTCCTCAGTCTATGACCATGTAATCCAAGTAAACAATAGTGGCAGGACAGCTCCACCGACTCAGTTTACCTAAAAGGTGCAATATGTAATATTTTTGCACAGGCATGCAAAACGTCTGCAGCTGGTATATTATTCTCCAATATTGTTATGATATTGAGGGTTTGTTTATGTTGGTAGTTCTGTTTCTGGGGTTGGACAAGAGCACCAAATGACACATTGCAAAAAATGTGATCACAGATTTGTAACCATACCGTACTGCACTGCCTGGTGGGTGGAAAAACACCACGAGTGTCTCTATTTTCATGCAAAATAATGAATAGGATTATGCATTTTATCACGAATGTGTTTAAAGGATAGTTCTGTATATTATACTGTTGTAACGATGGGGAGCGATGTTGAGGTGGACGCATGTGCAGAGACAAGCGAGATTTATTATGGGCAAATCCAAAATCAGGGTCAAGACAGTCCAGGTTCAAGTGATCAATACGTAGAGCAGGAGGGACAGACATAATGTAAATAAACAGGTACACAAACAACAGGGCCGGAAGAAAAACAACATACATCAAACCTCAAACAACAAACAACAAAGACCAGCAAAGACAAGGGGCAAACACAGGGCTTAAATACAACAGGGATGATGAGGGACAGGTGGAAACAATCAGGGCCGGAGTCATGAAACAAGGGGCTGGACTAGATGGAAAAACAAATGCATGTGGACGATCAAAAAGTAAACAGAAAAGGCACATGGAGGAGCCAACCGTGACAACTGTGATAAAGATTGGTTGCTTTTGGCACTAATAGAGGCAAATATGCTTATATGCCAGCCAGATTTACAAAGTAAATCTGCTGCACCCATTCCCAACACTTACTGGGCACAAGGCAGAAAACACAGTGGACAGGTCACCAGTCCATCACAGGGCAGACACACATACATGCGCATTCATACACACATTCACACCTGGGGGCAGTTTAGCAGCTCTATCTGGCCTGACTGCATGACTTTGGACTGTGGGAGGAAACTGCAGCACCCAAAGGAAACCCACGCAGACACAGGAGAACATACACTCCACATATAAAGGACCCTGGCCCTCTCCCTGGGAATCAGACCCAGATCCTTCTTGCTGCGAGGCGACTAGAGGCCTGTTATCTATACTCCAAATACCTTCTGTATTCACTTTATCAGTAATACATACCTTGTATTGCACTCGATAGCCACTTTATGAAATCCATTTATCTTGTCAGGCCACTATACACTCTCAGATAAAAAGGTACTAAACTGTCACTGGGGTGGGACCCTCAAGGGTATGTCTTCCATACGTTTAGTCAGGGAACATAGTTGTACCATTTTCCATTGAAACAATATTTTTTAAATGTGTATTGACTCCACACTGCTTGTCTTGACTCCAGGCTTTTTTATTTTTAAACATTAGGTTATGATCTGTTCCCTGGGAAAAACTTATTTAACTCACACAGCTTGACCTTATGCCCATTGACAGCACATTTACATTGTTTGTACCTTAATACATGAAAAATGCACCAGCGCAGAACCTTTTTTCTGACTGTGTATAAGTATACAAATATAGATAGCCTGTTGTTCTGTTGTCCTCCATCTGTCCTCTACCCAATTCATCACTGACCTCAGGACCTGTGTTGACAAGATATTATCACATGTAATATGTGGGTGGCGAACCATTCTCCACACAGCAGTAACGTTTTTTTAGTAGTGGTGTTGCTGGTGGTTTAATGCATTTTTTATCGTTATCACTACTAGCTTGAGAGTGGTCCATCACTCAAGCACATCAAGCAAAGAACAGCTTTGCGGAAGCCAAGACAGAGAGACTGTGATATGGTTATGCACTCTGAGTAGAGCCAGAGGGTGTAAACACAATACCATGAGCTCTCAGCTTTCATATGAAAGCAGAATTGGAGAATCATGATGGTGCTATACCAGGAATAATTGGTTAAAGTGCATCACTATGGAGTCCTTACTCAGATTGCTCCAGGCTGACATCAGTCTTAAGCAGTAATATACAATTTTCTCATTCTGATTTTCATTCAGGTCATCCGACCCTGTCCTGTGCCTATAGTCCATTCCAGGGTACAGAATGTGTGGTTCAGAATGTCACAGTATTGTTTTTGAAGCTGTGATCAGACTTTAAAAAGAAATCGCATAGCCTAGGGACAGGTGGCAGTACTGTGGCTGTGTGGAAGGGAAGCACTGATAGTCGAGTATGAAAATCTGGAGGAAGAGCTTAAATAAAAAGAGAACATTAAGATTATTTGGATACTTGATATTAAATTAGAGGAGAACATTAACGTTTAATAGGCATTTGAACGTGGGCAAGCTCTGTAGGTCAAAAGCAAAAATGGTTCCAACTGAAGATGCACCAATAAGGAATTTCTGGGTTGATATGATAACTATTTGTCAAAATATCTTTGTAGCCAAAATGGATTTCAGTAACTGATCATTTAAGATTGAACATGTTTACAATATAATCCATATATGATGTGCAACATGTATAAGATTAATCACTGATTCATTTTACATTGGCTACCAATGACATAACTAAATCAGACATGACAATTGTTGTTAGGTGTAAATTATTGTTATGTGTATTTTGCTTTATATATTATATTATTATATTAGGTATTTATTTAAAATTCAATGAGGTTCAGTTACAGAATTTCCTCAAGCAAAGGTTTGGAACATCATAATGTCTAACTTGCATCATGATTCAGAGCCATTTACTGTATAGTGAAGTAGCCTCGTAGTTATATCAGTAGTAGTTATATATCTTATACAGTCAGCAACTGAATGTCAAATCAAATAAAGTACAATTTATTGATATTTCAACAATATTTATTGCCAGTTTTCTCTTTTTAGAGCACGTCATGTAAAATAACTTCCCTCTGACTCACTTTCCTCTTTGACACCTCGTCCCTCTGCTGTGTGTGCGTATCACTCACTCCAGTCTCAGTGCTCATCATAATGCTCAGATCTGATTGGCTGAGTAGCGTCACATGTGACATTTACAATGCATGCGATTGGTCTGTCAGTCTCCCAGGCTGCTCAAGCCATACTGCAAAGGCTAGAAAAACTACGCCAATTAAAATAATAAAATCTAGTCAAAATGAATTAATTGTCTATAGTTTATCATTTATAGGTCCAGGTCCGCATAAGTGGATCTGGGTCTGGACTTGGACCGCAGTCTGCCTATTAGCTATTTCTGTATCAGACCTTCAGAGCTAGTTACAATGACAGCTAAATGTAGCATTAGGATTCTAGCCCAAGAACTCTTATTGGCATAGCCATGGCGTAACTACCTGGACAAAGAGTCTTGCATACTTGGAGTGCTGGTGTGGGCCAAGATGCTCCGCTTGAGTGAGTTGGGAAGAATGTAAATGCTTAGTACTGTAAAGAATACAATTAAAAGAAAACATTATCAGCCATAATTCCAATATTAAACCAATATTAGTAAAATTCACCTGTCTGTCTGCAATTATGTATTGGCCACTAATACACTGTGAACTCTTGGTGTGGATTGGTGGTTTGAGAGGTAATGTCGCAATGACACTAAAAGTGTAGCTTGTGTCATCTTGTGAAATAGGGGTGACCAAAACTGGACTAGAAGATCACATGTTAGATATGTTGTCAACCATGAATAGTAAAAATGTAGAAGCAGTGTTGTATCATCTAATTCCAGTCTGACTGCGTACCATGCCACTCCTCTTTTAATTATTCATTCATAACCTGTTGTAAGAAATAAACCATAAAATTTCAACTAGTTGATGAAAGCTTTTTTATTTATATAGGTCACCACCACCACCCATGTAAGCTACGGTGCTATATTCCACTGTAAATATAAGTTTCACTAGTAATTGTTGGTGTATCTGTGGGAAAATGCAGGCTCATTTTACAAAAAAAACTATGTCACGTCCAAAGAGATGCCACTGTAACCCACTTAATCTAATCATAACCCAATTCTGGTAAAAGCAAAGCTTGTATGTGACAGAAAGTACAGGATATGAGCAGGGTGGGTGTGTACTGTGTGCCCAGTATTAAGGAGAATGAATACTAGACAAAACAATAACGTCTGGCACCATCGTCCTCCCTGCTTCTGCGGGACTGTGACATAACTGGTCAAACACCACAGGGCTTTAGACTGCGACTAAAATGGTCTCAATTGCGACCACAATTATTAATTTGTGAGTAATAAAATTGAACTTTGAATTGTTATTATTTTAACTATTTATTTCTGTTGTTCTGTATTCATTACTTTTTTGTTTTTATGCATTTTCTTTCACAATTTTTCATTTTAAAATTCATATTTTGTTAATGAAAAATAGCAGACTGGATGTGTTGAGTATCAGGCGTGGTGGAAGACAGAGATACTTAAAGGGGAATTCAAAATTTCTGTGCAATTCAGTGTTTGACATATAAACGGTCATTGTTTTAATGTGAAGTGGTTCTTTTGCAGAGAACTTACAGACTCATGTCTTCTCAAACCAGGACTCCTGATGTCTACAATGCAAATGTAGCCATGTTACACAACCACCAGTGAACCTGCACTTGTCTTTTCAGTTTTTATGTAATTTTGATGATGGTAAAATAGTGGTAAATCTGAAAATGCTTTGGGGATTATTTTGCCTTAGAACACCCTTCATGTATCCATCCAAGATGAATGGATTAAAATTATTTGATTAAAACATGGATAAACCAAAATGATCACAAATTTACTGTAAAACAATGTCTCAGACATCAGGCAGTGCATTCATAACCATTTCACATAATACCTTTCTGGGAGGAAGCTGTTAGAGACATTTAACTCCTCAGATGTCTGGTTTCTATCATGACTGTGAAAAATTCTGACTCTGTAAGTCTCTCTAGAATGAAGCGTTTCATACCAAACCACTCTGCATGATGTTGTTGGCTTGTAAACCATTTAAGTGTGCAGAAAATTGGAAGATATGGTGGAGTTCCCCTTAAAGTCACAGTGTCCTGAGTTGCGTTGAAAAGCTTTATTTTTCTGTGTATTATTATTATTTTTGCACTTTTAAAAAGCTATTGGCGCCACATTTTCAAAGCAATTTATTTGTCTGGAGCCCTGCTCCAAAGGAACAGAGAGTACATTACCTGAACCTTCTACTCTTCACACAGAAACACGCAAGTCATTGCTCTTTGTAGATGATGAGCTGATACCAGCTTTTGATTTTAAAATATTATCAGGTAAAGTAGCCTCAGAGCAGAGTAAACCATGTTAACCAATAGTAGTTAATTAGAAACATCTACCTTGAAGATTTATCTTTTATTTATGCAGTTTAGAGACTGCAGTCCATCTGTATAACACACTTGTGTTACACTCATACCAGCACCTAGGATTGAGAGGGTTACTTTAAAAAGGCATTGTCTTAAAAAATTGTAAAAAAATGTAATTGTAATCTAATTCAAAAAGATAATTATATTAAAGTAACGTATTCTCGTTATATTCTCTAACTTTTGGATCATTGAAGTCATATAATGGAATAAAACACACACACATTTTTTAAGCCGCTTCTCCCCTAGGGTCACGGGGGATGCTGGAGCCTATTCCAGCAGTCATCGGGCGTAAGGCAGGATACACCCTGGACAGGGCGCCAGTCCATCGCAGGGCAGACAGACAGACATACACAATCAGTCACACACTCACACCCAGGGGCAATGTAGCGTGTCCAATTGGCCTAACTGCATGTCTTTGGACTGTGGGAGGAAACCGGAGAACCCAGAGGAAACCCACACAGACACGGGGAGAAACACAGACACAGAGAGGACCCCGGTCACCCGGCTGGGGAATTGAACCCAGACCCTCCTTGCTGTGAGGTGTGGAATAAAACAGAATGATATAAAAAAATTAAAAAGGTGAATTATATATTGTGCACACACAAAAGGTCACTGATGTCAAGTTTATCAAATGGCCAGTGGAGCAATTTATGGAAATACATACATAAAACATAAACCTGACACATTTATACAATATAATATATTTCAGTAAAGACTGTGAGCAGTAAAAAAGATGACATGTTCAGAAATCCAGGCACAGTTCCCCAGGTAAAAAATATTGTAGTGAGTTTAAAAGGAAAATGAAAACTTTCAGTTCACTGTAGAATGATCCAGATCATTGACTTCAGTGTGCAAATGCAATATAGTTAATAAAATATAAACTGGCCTTATTTTATAAAATCAGTTGCTTTTAGTACCAAACTTTAAAAGATTAATCTGCTAGAAATCAACAGTAATTATAAATTATAATCATAAGGTCCATGGTAAGTACTTGGACTGCTCGTCATGTGGTTTTATCTGATAATAGGCCTGTACTGATTCACAAGATTTTGTTTCAGTGCATCATGCTTAGACTTTGACAGTCATATTTTGTAGATGCTCCCTCAGTTCTCAGCGGTTTCAGCAGCCCACAGAATTTGAGGTGTTCTTTGAGTTAAGGCATTCATTTCACATGAACACTTATTACTTGGTGCTAATTGTCTTAGTTAAATAATGATCATTTAAACATGTTAACATACTGTACTCATTCAAAAATTATTGTTAGTTTATGTTAGCTCTCTTCAGCATTGAAATCTGACATTGACAGTTATGAATACATTTCACATGAACACTTATTACTTGGTGCTAATTGTCTTAGTTAAATAATGATCATTTAAACATGTTAACATACTGTACTCATTCAAAAATTATTGTTAGTTTATGTTAGCTCTCTTCAGCATTGAAATCTGACATTGACAGTTATGAATACAAAGAGAATAAAAGAGTTCAATTCCAGATCAGATCAGTTTACTGCTGAATAATCTGGTGAAGGCGGCACAGTGGCGCGGTGGGTAGGGCCTGGGTTCGATTCCCCGGCCGGGTGACTGGGGTCCTCTCTGTGTGGAGTTTGCATGTTCTCCCCGTGTCTGCGTGGGTTTCCCCCCACAGTCCAAAGACATGCAGTCAGGTTGATTGGACATGCTACATTGCCCCTGGGTGTGAGTGACTGTCTATGTCTGTCTGTCTGCCCTGCGATGGACTGGCGACCTGTCCAGGGTGTATCCTGCCTTCCGCCCGATGACTGCTGGGATAGGCTTCAGCACCCCCCGCGACCCTGACGGAGAAGCGGCTTAGACAATGGATGGATGGATGGATGGGATAATCTGGTGAAATGGAAACTCAGGGTAAATGATTGATTCAGATATCTTTGGGAAAACATTGCAGATCTTAGTCCTGTCTATTGAGATAAATACTAAAAATCATGTAAATTGGCTGACTGTGAATTGCTGCTGGGGATGGTGGATTCCCCTTTTAGAAATCTCTCCTGGCAACTTTTTCCCCAAATTAAAAGTTCTTCAAATATATAAGAGTCATGTAACATATTATTCATTACAAGTGGTGAATTTCGACAAAAGGTGACAAGTTTGCATGTGAACGGTTTGTTTGTAATTGTTGAAATTCTAAAACATTCTGTTGTTTATTTTCAGGTTTGAATTAAAATATCCCAGGTTTTCAGTGAGGTTCATTGATCATACTTTCCATGTACTGATTATCTACAAATATTATGGGCTACCTTTGAAGGTGGACAGAGAACTTGGTAAAAAATAGCAGGCTTTAAAATACATTATATACAATGCAGCACTATTGGAAGGAATTTGAACTCATTGTACAGAAGTAGTCTGTTTATTTTTTAATCATTGACCAATAAAAAATTCACTAATTGTGGCCTGTACTTTGTGAGGAATCCAGATGCCTAGGATTTTCCCTCCGGCTGTCTCTCTTCCCATGACATCTAGTCATTTGCTTCTATGAGCCATCTCAGTGCCAGCAAGTGATTTGAGGATAGTGTGTGTGCGTGTGTCCCATGACACGTGAACCCGCAGACACAAGCTGCACTGTCACAACTCGATTTGGAGCAGAGAGTAATGGAGCTGTGAGTAAGCAGTTCATTTGGCAGAGCAGCAAGTTAAAAAAAATGCACTGCTGCTCTTCTGAATAATAATTTGGAGAATAACAGCTTTTATATTTGCTGTTTCTATCAAATCTTTTTCCAGTAACGTTTTACCAGTTCAAATTACAATTACTTCTGCTTACAAACCCAAATGTTGCATGGGTTGAAAGGTTAGAATATAGCTCCAACAGTTCACTTCCAGTTTTTGTCAAATATTTGACAGTTTTATCCGTTTTTTTAGAAGATGATGCGCCAGCTCCCTGAGAACGTTGCTGTTCAGTGCTCACTTTGAATGAATCCAAACAATGCCAATGCAAAGCAGTGGCTATGTCATTTGTTTCTGAGTTGCTTGGGTATGAGTCAGTGCCAGTTGGCGACAATTAAATGAACAAAATACAAATGAATATAGATCTTAAAAACCTAATTGTTCTCAGTGTAAACTAAATTTGGACGTCATACCGATGACCAAGAGCGTGACGTGCAAGTACAAATACTATAGAGTTTAACGGAAGTCTGAGACACTAGAAACAACATCTTGATTCTAGATATGAAGCCTACACCACTACTCTTGATGACACTGTTTACAGGCCTTTCCTATATACATTGTATTTTTTTTCAGTAGCACACTGACCGAACAGGTGGATATGCCTGGTTGACACTGTCTGTGTCATGAATAAGTAAGAAGAGTCATGCATGGGGCGAAAGAGTTGAGCTTTAGACAGTGTTTGGCAAAATACTTTGAAAAAGCAGTGAGGCCTGAATACAGAATGCTTTGCTATATATCTATTCAGTAGCGTATTTTATTACAATACATAAAAAGTAACACATGCAGAACACATTTAGAATATGAATCTTGATGTGGCGCATGGGATAAGCTTTTTATGATTGTTTTTTGTTTAATTTACACTTGTCCTCATTGTTAATAGTGAGCAGTTTTCTTCATGTAATTCTCCTGTTAAAGCGTTTCATGAAAAAATAGTTTATCATTGAAATGAAGCTCTGAAAATTCTTTCGGAACAAACTTTTTCTCTTTCATTGCCTGCTTCAGTCCACTGCTGCTCTCATAATCTCCACAGCAGGAGTCCAGTACAACATCAGGGCGAAGCTTGTCAATTGGAAACATGTCCACTGCTGAGAAGATTATGGTCACATTTTATTTGGATGGTCCCCTATAGATGCTCCACAGATACTTAAATCATTAACAAATTTTCCGGTGATGTTCAGTTGATTATCAACAACATTGTGGTTAGAGTTAAGGTTAGAAGTAGATGTAAGTTTAGCCTTGAGGTTAAGGTTAGAGTTAGGGTTAGAAGTAGATGTAAGTTTAGCCTTGAGGTTAAGGTTAGAGTTAAGGTTAGAAGTAGATGTAAGTTTAGCCTTGAGGTTAAGGTTAGAGTTAAGGTTAGAAGTAGATGTAAGTTTAGCCTTGAGGTTAAGGTTAGAGTTAAGGTTAGAAGTAGATGTAAGTTTAGCCTTGAGGTTAAGGTTAGAGTTAGGGTTAGAAGTAGATGTAAGTTTAGCCTTGAGGTTAAGGGTAGAGTTAGGGTTAGAAGTAGATGTAAGTTTAGCCTTGAGGTTAAGGTTAGAGTTAGGTTTAGAAGTAGATGTAAGTTTAGCCTTGAGGTTAAGGCTAGAGTTAGGGTTAGAAGTAGATGTAAGTTTAGCCTTGAGGTTAAGGTTAGAGTTAGGGTTAGGAGTAGATGTAAGTTTAGCCTTGAGGTTAAGGTTAGAGTTAGGGTTAGAAGTAGATGTAAGTTTAGCCTTGAGGTTAAGGTTAGAGTTAGGGTTAGAAGTAGATGTAAGTTTAGCCTTAGAGTTAGGGTTAGAAGTAGATGTAAGTTTAGCCTTGAGGTTAAGGTTAGAGTTAGGGTTAGAAGTAGATGTAAGTTTAGCCTTGAGGTTAAGGTTAGAGTTAGGGTTAGAAGTAGATGTAAGTTTAGCCTTAGAGTTAGGGTTAGAAGTAGATGTAAGTTTAGCCTTGAGGTTAAGGTTAGAGTTAGGGTTAGAAGTAGATGTAAGTTTAGCCTTGAGGTTAAGGTTAGAGTTAGGGTTAGGAGTAGATGTAAGTTTAGCCTTGAGGTTAAGGTTAGAGTTAGGGTTAGAAGTAGATGTAAGTTTAGCCTTGAGGTTAAGGTTAGAGTTAGGGTTAGAAGTAGATGTAAGTTTAGCCTTGAGGTTAAGGTTAGAGTTAGGGTTAGGAGTAGATGTAAGTTTAGCCTTGAGGTTAGAGTTAGGGTTAGGAGTAGATGTAAGTTTAGCCTTGAGGTTAAGGTTAGAGTTAGGGTTAGAAGTAGATGTAAGTTTAGCCTTGAGGTTAAGGTTAGAGTTAGGGTTAGAAGTAGATGTAAGTTTAGCCTTGAGGTTAAGGTTAGAGTTAGGGTTAGAAGTAGATGTAAGTTTAGCCTTGAGGTTAAGGTTAGAGTTAGGGTTAGAAGTAGATGTAAGTTTAGCCTTAGAGTTAGGGTTAGAAGTAGATGTAAGTTTAGCCTTGAGGTTAAGGTTAGAGTTAGGGTTAGAAGTAGATGTAAGTTTAGCCTTGAGGTTAAGGTTAGAGTTAGGGTTAGAAGTAGATGTAAGTTTAGCCTTGAGGTTAAGGTTAGAGTTAGGGTTAGAAGTAGATGTAAGTTTAGCCTTAGAGTTAGGGTTAGAAGTAGATGTAAGTTTAGCCTTGAGGTTAAGGTTAGAGTTAGGGTTAGAAGTAGATGTAAGTTTAGCCTTGAGGTTAAGGTTAGAGTTAGGGTTAGGAGTAGATGTAAGTTTAGCCTTGAGGTTAAGGTTAGAGTTAGGGTTAGAAGTAGATGTAAGTTTAGCCTTGAGGTTAAGGTTAGAGTTAGGGTTAGAAGTAGATGTAAGTTTAGCCTTGAGGTTAAGGTTAGAGTTAGGGCTAGAAGTAGAGGTAAGTTTAGCCTTGAGGTTAAGGTTAGAGTTAGGGTTAGGAGTAGGGATAAACTCTTTCACTCTGATCGTGTAGTTCAGTTGCATTTAACAGATATTTAGTTGAATTTTAGTTAAAGATATGCTGAGCATTTACAAAGCAGCTACAGTGGACCATCCAAATAAAGTGTTACCAGAGATGATTAGTTTGATCATCTCAAATGCATAATAACTGATCATCATCATGATTTATCAGTCTGCTCAGGCTTTAGCAGGAACTTCAGTGTTTGTGAAGAAGCCATTAACTGAGGTCTTTGTCAGATTCATGTTTGCTACATGCACTGATTTTAAAAGTTAGTTTTTTTAAATGTAAAATTTAAAATGTTTCTTTCTTTTTTTATTTATTGGGTAAGCATTCTTAATGTATTCTCTTCAAAACGTAAAAGATAACTGTACTCTGAATACTTTCCTTTTTAAAATCAAACTTGGACTGATTATAGATACTTAATTTCTGTACTCTGAATAAATGTTCTCTATTCTTGTATTCTACCCAACCCTGACCATAGATGACTTTTTGTCAGATACAAAAGACATAGAAGGAGCATGTCCTGATGAAGCGATTAAAACAGATGATAAGGAAGTTGCTGTCAGAAGAGACCATGGCACCATGAATGTGTTCACACTAGTGTGAAAGAACAGCAACATCTGACCGGACGGCATTTAGGATACAATGGGCTTTTGATCCCATATAGTGAATATAATGATAGAGCTCTGATGCACATATAGTCCCAGCTGAGATCTCCATGAATAGTGTTGGATCTTAGTAACAATAAATTCACTTCATGTTATTTAACAGAGGGATCTCGGTGCATTCAACTTTTTATCTGTTACCAGTCCATCAGGGACCACCATTTACCCCCTATTTTGCCTCTAATTGTCATGCATCTCTCAGTGGAAGAGCAATGACAGGATCAGTTGTAGCTGATCTTTCTTCAGTTAGGCCTTCTTTAGCCTTCAGCATCTCTTCCCCTCAGCTCCATGTCTTCTCACTTGGCTTCTTTACAGCACCCCCCCCCACTCCTCTATTTCAAGCTGTTTATCCTTGAAGCTTCAGTCACGTTTGAAGGTGAAACTTGTGATACCAAATGTCTGCATCCATACCTCTGCACTGGAAAATCAAAAAAGGCATGATTTGATTTGCATTTAATCCTTCAATTTCAATACATACATTTAAATTTATTGTAACTGGAAATTCTAAGCTATAAAATGTGAAAAGTGATCTTTCAAACAACACATTTCATATGTTCTCTGGAAAAGTGTCTGTCGTGGCTGCAGTGCCTTGTAAAAGTAAATCCCTTGTAAAATGTTTTTGAAATACAAATAATACACAAACTTTTCAAATAAATATTTCCAAAGCCAAAGTAAGTTATTTGTCTTTGGTATTTCAAAACCACAAATGAATCATTTTGGTGTAGTACGTACCAGCTTTGTGCTTTTTTGGGAATCCTTCTTTGTTTTGCTAGATTTTCAACAGGTTGTTTAACTTGGATGAATAATGTTTGTGGGCTACAATATAATACCACACAGTACAGATCATTAATGAGATTGTGGACAGTGGCTAGGCCACTCAGGGACAGGCATTTTCTTTTTGTTTTGTTTGTCACTCTTAACATTACTTTAGCGTTTGACTTGGGATCATTAGCCTTCTGAAAGGCAAACTTTCTCTGAAACTTTAATGTCTTAGTGGAGTGAAGCAGTGTCTTGCAGTGTTTCTCTGTGTTACACTGCCACCACCATACTTTTCTGTAGGGATTGTATTTCTTGATCTGTGCCACATATACTGCTGTAAATTGTGTCCCAAAGCTTCATTTTGGTTTCATCTACTCACAAAACATTTTCCTACATTTTAGTTCATTCTTGCAACAAACTCCCAACAGACAAATGTTTTTGCATTTTTGCTTCTTACCCCTGTAGTTTTGGTCACTAAGAAAATTTTAATAAAATGATGTTTCAGTTACATACAAACTGTATACAGCAGAGCCTTACACCAGTATTGAAACAATTAATGATCATATTGCAGCAAAATAATAGTTAATGATTGCTGGGGCTATCAAGCATTTAATAGCATTATTTTGTGAAGTTACCTCTGATTAATTACATTTGTCTTATTTGTTCAATTTAAATGGCAGCTCATTTTTATATAGCTGTATTAGCAGACAAAATACGCTTTAAAATGTTTTTATTACTTTTGGACTTTCAGTAACTTTTTTTTTTTCAACTGGAACCAAAAATCATGTGATTTTCAGAGTGTATTCAGTTTCTCATCACCATCCAACATGGCCCCATTGTTTCATTTATTCAATTGCAAATTACAAGATGCATAATTAAAACCTTTTTAATTTTGGTGATTTTAGTTTTTATCTTTAGTTTTAATTGGTCATTTTTGTCCTCGTTTCCAGAAATTTCTAATTCCCATCACTGCAGAAGTCTTCAAAATCCAGCTTTTCAGTTATCGCCTTACTGATTCATACAGCACCACACAATTAGCTGCGTTTCTGTTTCCATCTTCCTTTGTTGCTTCCATCTTTTCTTCTACTCTCTCCTTTATTATGTAACCCACTGTCTGGCAGCCAGAGCTTGTGAAAAACAGGTTTGCAGAGAGTGAGCAACAGAAAGAAAGAGAGAGAGAGAGAGAGAGAGAGAGAGAGACCGAGAGACAGAAAGGATGGCCAAAGCCACTTAAGCTGAGCAAAACTATGGGAAAACACTCTGTGTTTTCCTGAGAAAGATTGTCCTGCTGCTGGCTGTTTTAAATTCCCACCCCCTGGTCTCCCCGCCCCAGCCCATTGGAATTATGGGAGAGGAAGACTGAATTGGACACACAGGAAGGTGTTACAGTGTGCATCACACCCGTGGACGATTCACGACCTGCATAAGTATGTGGCTACATGAGTAGAAATGTTCATTGCAGTAGTGGTAGTTCCAGTAATACTTGGCCTAGACGCAGCTTTAGTAGTGCATGTGCTAGTTGTAGCATCAAACATAAAACTTTTACCTTCCTGTTGTTCTTCCTGTAACTCCTGTCTGAACAAGTCATGGGAGTGACAGGACAGGACACAAAGTGTTCAGATGAAAGCTTTTTGTTCCACAAGGATTATCCTGAGTGAAACAGAATCGCCTGCCCTGCCATTTGGGCCACACCATAGGCACGGGGCCTGAATTGGCCCTTGAAAAGCAGTACAAAGAGCAGGCCGGTTGAGAGAAGATTAGCAGGTTTAGAAGCAATCTCCCTTCAGTGTGGCACTGTTGTGGCTGTTGCTTTGAGTATGCTTGTTGCTTTTTCTGTTTTATGTGCAAGAGTCTGTGTGTATGTCCAGGCAGACATGAAAGATTTAATTAAATTTTTTTTGGTGGTGGTAATTTTTTTTCTCCCCAATTTAGTCTTTTCCAATTCCACTCACTAGATAGGACTCCTTTAATCACACGATACTATCAACGCTAAGAGGGTGAAGGCAGCACAGTCTTCCTCTGAGACCTGCGAAACCAGCCTTTTCAAGCTTTTCGAACCATGCTGCTCACGCACTGGACGTCGCTGGACAGCTGAACAAGTGCCAACCGCCAGATCTGTTACATCAGCTAACAGACGCCTATGCTGACTAGTAATGCTTTGAGTGATGGGGAGAAGTGGGGCCATCCTACCCACCCAGAGTGAGCGAGGCCAATTGTGTTCGCTTGGACTCCCGGCTATGGATGGCTGTAGCATCACCAGGGATCAAACTCACAATCTCCTGAAGATAGAGCCAGGCGGTTGCACTACTCAGAAACCCCCAATTAAACTTTCTGAGACTTTCTGAGTTATTGAAAGCATTTTGCTGGGCAATCATTCTATTTAGGACATTGAAGGCGATATGTCCAGACATGTGAACCTCAGACAGCCTGTTGGCTAAGACCGACATTTTCATTTAAAGGACTTAATTCCCTCAAAGCTGCATCTCTACTTTCCCATGATTAACAACATCCATTACTATGGCTGAAACTCCAAAAACTTTGTCGTATCGTCGCAAATTGCATCAAGCATGCGAACAGCATGTCTGTCATCAGTTGTAATTGGTCCCATCTTTCCTGAGCACTGTATGCAAAATGACCCCTTTCCCACATTTTTGCACTAGTGTTGAGCTTGCTGGAAAAAGAGCAGGGAGTTTGTGTGATCTGTGTCCTGTATCACAGCCCACTGGGAAACCATGCTCAATAAGATATCAGTTCCACTAATGCAGTCGTCCCAGAACATTGTGTTGTTTTTTTACTGCTTTTACATCTCTTGAAAGTGTTCTTGATGACCAAATACTAGATCCCTTGTAGCTTTTGAGAAAAAATATAAAAGACCAAAAAACTTAAAAGTAGCACAAGCACAGTTTGGTAAAAGTTGTAGTTGCCCATTTTGGCATCTGCCATTTAGCCACAAAACAGTAATTAATTTAGTAATAAGCAAAGCAATTCCAAATGTCACGTAAACTTACCATACAAAGTCATGGTTTCTGTGACCATTTAGACCGATGTCATCTTATATCACCCATTATGCTTCAAGTATTTTATTGCAGTCTATTGGAATAACTGCATGTGTCTTATGAAGATCATAGAGTATCAATTAACTGTTGACTAACCATTACAGACCTAGCGAATGTCAAGCCAGATCGCACTCTGGTTTAGCTTCTTCAATTACAGGAAGTGTGTAAACCTCTTTATTTTGTCAATTAGAAGACTTCTCAAAAGTAGAAAATCTTAACCATAACATTACCCTTGAAAGTATAAAGGCCTGTTTGTGGGTCCACACATCAATGTCTTACTCTTGATAATACATAACGTATATTTGAGTTTTATAGTAGCTAACGAAGCACAAAAATAAAAATGATTGCCTGAGGCCAAAATTCAGGACACACTGGTCCAAAACAAAAAATGAAAACCAATAAAATCAGACAGTAAATAAAAAAGTTTATTTGGAATAAACTTGCTAAAATTCTTATAATATATTGGCCATAGTATGTGCTGTGAAATCAACAACAAAGTATGCCCTCAACAACAGAGGCACGTCCATGAAGTCCATTATTTTTTACATTATAAATTGCACATTGGCAGTGTCTTTGCAAACTTTTTTCAGTTCATTTCAAAAACTGTGGCTACTGATGGTGTCAGTATGTTGGTAACAATTTTCTGTCTTTCTTTCCTTTATGCTTCTGATGTTTTGCTGCCCTGTTTGTGGAATGAAAAATTTGAATAGTTGACTGGCAAGAACAAATCTGAATGCAGCTTCTTGGAACGCAAATGGAACAGACAATATTTTTAATCAATCATAGATTTTGGCACTTGTTCTTTGCAGGTCTCTGTAATTTTTATAAATGGTTAATTCAACTGAAACCACAAATTTGGTGGCCAAAATTGTGTTGCATCCCTGGTAGATACCAATATGTTTTTAGATGTTATTGAAATGTTGCATTATACACACACCCCTATTATCTAAGCCACTTATGTTCCTGGGTCAATGGGGGTGCTGGAGCCTGTCTTCAGCATTCATTGGGTGCAAGGCAGGAAACACCCTGGAAAGGCTGACATTCCATCACAGGGCAGACACAAACACAGTCTCTTGACTGCTTATCGTTGGACTAGGAGGAACAAGGAGAACATGCTAACTCCAAACATAAAGGACACTGGTTGCCCAGCCAAGGAACCTAACCCACTGCACCACCGTGCTGGCCTGTTGCGATATATTAAATCTGAATATCAAGCCTGAAGATCTGAGGACTATGATAGCATTGAAACATGGCTTCCTGTTCTGTTAGAGACAGAGAAGACCAAGTGCACCTGAAAGGTACTGGGACCCATTCACAAAGGCACGTACATCCACACGAGCACACATACAAGTATCATCCTTTATCCTCTTTTTCCCACGTGCTCCCACCACGCACACACGTTTGTACACTGCACGCACACACACATGGCTGTATTTCAGACGAGCAGGACAGCGCCTTGTAAGAACCCAGCCTGAAACTAAAGATGCTCAGGAAGCTGTGAAGGGTTGGCTTTCAGCACTCTGTTTTTCTCCCCTCCCTTACAACTGTCCATTCTTTAAGCACACAGCAGGCAGAGAACAGGTGTGAGCAATACATAACATACAATGGCAAAGCCTTTTTTGGGATTATGTAATTCTTAGGAGAGGAGGCCGGGTACTTATAGCCTCCGAAGGTTAAGGAGATGAAAGAGCCTGTATCTGTGCGTCCGGACGACTTTTTTCCCCCTCCTTCTCCTGCACAGAGTTCTTATGTCTAACTCTGAGAGGTGGAGAACGGTCCTGTAAAGTACCGGCTGTCTGAAAACGTAGGACAAACTGTTGCGACTTATTTTGTTGGGATTCTATTTTTTTTTTCTTGTGTGGGGGAAGGAAAAACTGCGTATATCTAAGGTATGTTTCTCATGGATTTTTGAATTTGCTGTTATAAGAAAGGAGATACAAGACCTTAAGATTAGATTTGCATTATTCTCAACAGAATCTTGTCTCATTTCATTTTTACTTTACATCTTTATTTCTTTGGTTGACAAAACATGGTCACTGAAATGCAGATTTGAAGGTTTTGTAAATTCTTACATAGAAATGTTGTATCTTAGATCAGTCTCAGCGTTCTCAGATTCGTGGAGTGAATGGAATTTTATTTTGCCATTAGGGTGATTTCACTAATTCACCTAATTGCATGTGTAAATGGAGAAGGAATATGCTGTTATTAAATCTGACAAAACTTGTAAGGTCCTGATAAACATGCTGACAGATGCAATTCATCTGAAGGCCATCACAAATTCCAGCAATCTCCCCAAGTCTTGACAGAGAGCAGAAAGAGGTCGGTTTTCCTCTCTCATCATTTATCTGCGATTTTTAAAAGAGGAATAAGTTTTGTGCGCTCCCGAGATCTTTCAGCCATTTCTCAGAGTCAGAGAGGAGAGGAGAGGGAGGGGAAGCACGGAACGACACAAAAGGCGACATTATTCCCCTGTGGATCCACACTGCATCCAGCCATGAATGGTGTATTGAAAAACAAAACATTGGGGGACTAGATTATTTTTCATGCCTCATAACTGAGCCGTTTGTCTGCCGGCTCGCATCACTTTGCCAGAATAGTGCACGGAATGGTCCGCGGCAGTGTTAAAACATCGCCAGGCCCTAATTGATGAAACAACGAGCCCTCTTATGGCTTTTTAGAAATTGAGCTCTCAAAATCAGGCAATGGATGGTGTAGTTGGCACACCGTCATAGATGCAGTAGAGAAGTCAGAGGCAAAGAGGACATGGTAGGATTCTAGTAAAGGAAATTACTGTCCTGATTGGGTTTTGTGAGAGATGCACAAGGTAGAAAAGCTGGTTGTGCATTTAAGCAAACATTATACAAGAACTTGCAGAGAATGGAGCTCTTAGGACTGGGTTGGGAAACTATGGTAGAGCATGGGGCTAAATGGCTGAAATAAGATGAGCAGCTGATCCTTTGGAGCCTGTTGCTTCTTTTTGCTATTGGTAACTCCCGAGTACCATGCCGGTATACTAGTAACTATTTCACCAACAAAGGTATGATATTATGTATGTAAGGAACCCTTAGAATCTAATTTGAGTAGAAAGTGGACAGGTGACTGTAGCCACACAGACTCCACCCACCCACCCGCAGCCCCTCCAGTCTCCTTCTTCCTCCCATATCTCGAGAGAGAGAGTCGAGAGGCGCCCCGCTGGTGTCATCAGCTGCCTAAGCGTTCTAGAGAGCCCCAGTGACAGATTCGCAGGAAGCAGCGTTTAGGCCCCGCCGACGGCAGCCACTGGCAGCAGAAACAGCTTTTTGTGTGCCCTCGGCCCCGGAATGTCCACTATCTGCTCGGCCGGAATATCAAATTCTCAGCTCGCCCTGGGATCCTGAGCCCCAGCCTACTGCTCGCCCACATTCCTGTGGAAGGTCAGGAGGGATTTGGGAAAAACAAAAAAAGAAAAATGGAAAAAGTCACATGGACTCATCTCGGGCATGACTGACAGACATACATGAGTTAATGGCAAGGTCACAGGCAGGCTTATGTGAGAGCTTTCAGCTTTTAGTTAATTCTGGGCATTTATGGATTACACTAAATTACAGTATTTTGTCAATTTGCCGTTTTTAGGAGAAGGACACTGCCTGAGGTGTGAGGTCCATTTCTAGAGGTGGGCATTTCTACAGTCTTCATAATTTTCAGTTGACGTATCATTGCTGTCGAAAACAAAACTTTCATCTTGAAAAAATTAACTTTATAGCAGAAGGGAAAAACTGTATTAAAATGTAAGGTAATGAGACAAGATTGTAGTATAAGTTACTTTGGATTATTTCTCTTGATTTATCTAAATTTCCATGTGAAAAAAATGGCAAAAATGGAGATAAAGATTTTGTTCCTGCTGTGACAATGAAAAACAGCCGATGTTCAGTTTTGGCCTAGAAAGTTGTTGAACAACTACACAACTAAAAAACCTACATGAATTTACTGGTGTGCAAGGAGATAATCTGGTAAGGCAGCATTTCTATGCAATCTAGTGTCGGGTAGTGTTAATAAAATTCAATTATGATATTTTACAAATATATCACAATATCAGATAATATTTAAGATTTAATTATTAATGAACTCATGCTTTCTGAGAGCTGCTACTCTATGCTAAAAGAATATATTACAACTTTACATAGTATTGTAAACATCAACCAGACAGAAAACACAAAGGAAATGTATGAATTATTTCAAAATAGTCTGAAGCATCAAGCAAAAGTTGTGTTGCAGTTAAGATTTTGTTACCTCTCTAGACTACGAAGACATCAGCATTACAGTGTGACACCAATATGGGTGTGCTACACAGACCACATGTGTCAAGCTCCAGTCCTTACGGGCTAAAACCTTGCATATTTCAGCACACAGCATCATTAAACACACCTGATTCAGCTCATCAGATATTCTGAATGAATTCAGAACAGTAATGATGGTAAACATTAATCTTTGCAGCATTTTGGCCCAGAAGGTCCCCAGTTGGACATTCCTGGCATAGTCAGTATCAGATAGCATTATCTAATTGTCGCTATCAGAACAAAACCTTGTATCTCCATTTTTGTTAATGTGTTTTGTTTGGTTTTTTGTTTTTTAAGAAAAATGTCAAAATGAAAAAAAAAAATCTTTTTCACTTTTTGACATAATTTAAAAATACCAGCTGTTCTTTATATTGCATGAATTTTGTGGACCAATATAAACTGTCTTGTTCATTAACTTGCATTGACTGTTTTTCCCTTCTTGTCTAAATGTACTGTTTTTGACATACAAGGTTTTGGCCTGACAGTGATGTAATACTGAAGGATATAAGGCAGTCATGTGTGGTTGTAATTTGTGACTATTTTGAAAATGTGAGCACCAAGACTTTCTTCTCATTTGTACTCAGTGAACTAGTTCTGCCTTGGTCATGGCTGTGTGTGTGGAGGCCTGGGGAAATGGGTCGACCTCACAATCCAACAGGTCAAATACTAGAAGCTGGGCACATGCCAGTTGCTAATCAATGACACTTTCACACACTGTATATATATATATATATATATATATATATATATATATATATATATATATATAGAGAGAGAGAGAGAGAGAGAGAGAGAGAGCTGTGTGTGTGTGTGTGTGTGTGTGTGTGTGTGTATATATATATATATATATATATATATATAGCTGTTGTTGGAACAAAAGCTTGTGTCTCCAATGCATGTTGGCCTTTATATTGTCTGTAAATTTCATGAAGGATGGACCAAAATAAAAAACTCTGGTTTTAAAAAGTTTGAAAAAAGTCTGGTTCCATTGGCTTTCATTAAAAGTTATGTATGTTTTTATATGAGGTTTTGTTCCAACAACAGCGATATATGTGTATATGGAACAGTTAAACAGATACCAATTCTCTTTATACCAGAGTTGCCCATACCTTTTGTCTATGGGTGTTTTGCATGTTTGTGCAATGGGCTAAAAATACAAAACGATATAAAAATAGAAAAAGTAGATGGGTATAATTTAATTAATTATGCAGTTTATAACATTGCCCTGTATGTAGTTACTAAATATTTAATAAGTTGTAAACAGTGTAAAAATATAAGTATAAATAAAAATGCTTTTTCTCTTTGTGGATAGGGAGGGTTAGCGTAACCTTTTTGGTGGACCAAATCAAATGTTCTCACGGAACACATTTGGCCCCTGGGCTGCACTTTGGGCAACCCTGCTTAATACATTGGATTTGATGTGTGTGAAATCAAAGTCATGGTGTCATTGCCAGCCATTGGTCTTTGCCCTCCACTCCCATCAATACAACTCTGATTGAATCCCAAATGGCTTGATATTTAAAATTTAGTGCACTACATAGGGTGTGACAGGCTTTAACTTGTGCCCTATGCAACACCCTTCATATCAAGTACAGAGCCATTTGGGATGCAGCCTCTGACTAAAGCCACCGCCATAGGCCTGAAGGCCTGGAATGTTGTTGTTGGTTGTTTGTTGTGTTGCTGGTGTTGTTGTTATTGTATTTTTTTCAAACCACAGTGTACTATGGGGGAAAGCACTGTCCAATCAGAGCACAGAGTAGTGAGTAGTAGCCCAGAGACTGGAGTAACACTGATAATGAGGCATGTTGCAGTATGTGTTGATATGAGGAAGAGTTAGGAATAAGCACAAAAGAAGAAAGGAAGACCAAGAAAGAAGAAAAACAAGAGAAAGGTGCAAAAATGGAAAATGATTACAACACGAGAGAAATTAAGGAGGAGAAATCTTTTTAATAGAGCATTTTTATGTCTGTGTGTGTGTTTCTTAAGGTGTTCAGGTGAGTCCTTCCTCAGACTGCCATGCGAGGCCTGGGTGTATTGAACAGCGTGTGTAGGCGCTGGAAATCTGCTGCCTGTGCCCTTATCTTTCTGGCTTCGTTGCTGCTGCTGGCGTTCACCGTACTACTGCAGCTTGGTGAGTACACAGGGTGGGTTAGTGGATATGTGCCTATTATCGGTATTTTAACATGAATGACATAAACTTTGTCCAGTTAACAGGTTCTTTAGTCTTTGTAAGCAAAAATGGGCGTGTGCTTGTGTGTGTGTGTGTGTGTGCGTGTGACTTGTGTGAGTGGGTTCTGTAGTTAGCTTAAGGTTGGAAGAACTGGAAGCTAGTGCTTAGTGTTATTGCTAAAATACAGTATGACAGCATTTCCCAAAACATCAAGATATTAATCTTAAGATTGTGTTTTCTTTTTTTTAAAGTAATGAGCACATGCTTCCTGAGCACTGGCCATATTTCCTAAAAGAAGTCTTAAAAACTTGAATTTTTTTTTGTTCCTATCAATAATATTACATTACATAATATTGTAAATAATAGCCACACAAAACTTGTATTTCCAGAAAGGAAATATTCTGTATATCCCCGAATATTCTGTTTCTGATATTTCTGATGAAGCAGTCTGAACCAAAAAAAATACGTTGCATACCTTGATGTATGTGTGATTGACTGCATTACATGCAATGCTGGAAGTGATCTCTGATTTTCTGCTATACACATGAAGCGGTATGGGGGTCTGCACCCAGACATTGCAAACGAAGGTTAAACATTGCGACAGCTGTCCAGGACTTTCTCATCACTCTGACGTTGGGACATTCCAGCTTGTTCAAGGCTCAGATTGAGTCATCGTAGTGAGAGTTATTACAGAATATTTGGGGTCTCTTTTGAGTGAATCTCCCTGTAGATATACCATTGTAGAGTAGGCCTGTGTCCAAGTTACTGCAGTAAAAGTCCCCAGTGACAGTAAAAACATTTGCCAACAGTTTAGCTAGATGCTAATATTGACACATGACACACTTTTAAATCAGTTGGGTGAATTGATATCTGTTATTAACCCAATTCTGACAAAACAGCCTTTTGATGCCAAAATAAAATGTAAACATCAAAACATTTACTGTGCTATGATAATGTTCCTTTATTGGACAAAGATTAAAGCTATACTATTGTTTGTTCACATTTCTCAGGACCACATCGTCTGTCTTCACATATTAATGCCACACACTCAGGCTGAAAAAGAAGGTCCAAGAAGTGTTTGGTCCAATGTTTAAGTCTCAAATGCAAAATCAACTTTATGTTGATAAAGATATAATGATAATGGTAGACAATTCACTCTCATCCTTGAAAGACGCGTCCTTCACCAAGTTCTTGTTGAATACTCTTTCAGTGCCCTCACATCATCAGATTCCTTTGCTCAGGGAAGGGGTTCAAAGCAACAGTTGCTATAAAATGTTCTTCAGCATGTTAGCGCAATTACATATTTCCACCAGAGAGGTCTCCAAATCCCCCAAACTTACCTAGTGTAGATTTAAGCTTTAGTACACATCATGTCACTGTGTTTATTTACACATCCGATTTAGTGTTAGGAACTGTGTATAAACATTTTGTGGGGCAAAAAAATAATAATAAAATAGATTTTTTAAAGTAGAACTGAAAGATTAGTTGTTTTTTATATTGCAGTTTTCAAATCACAAGAGCTGCGATTTTTATTATAATCTTACTGTCTAAGCAACCAAAAATCCATGTGCTGTGACATCACAGCCACAATTAACTGGCAGGATGTTGTGTTATTTAACTTCAAGCCTCAAGCCAGAAAAAGTATACACTGGTCTTCCTAGAAAAGGCCCATACGTCAATACATAGAAAACAATCACAATCAAAATCATTGCAATTTCAGTCAAAAAAATCACAGTTAGATATTTTTCCAAAGTCGTTCAAACCCACTTAAAAAGAAGAACTAGATTCTGTTTCTGGTACAGACCTAGTATAGATACATTGCCCAACACTAGTGGCAGCACTCTGGCATCTGCCCTACTGCTATGGCTCTTAGAGGGTATCTGGATTCCACAGGTCCAGCAGCAATGTAACATCTCCATTTGAGTTTCTGTCTGTCATCTGGGTGCCGAATCACCCCAACAGCACACCTTGTATTTTATAGTGCTGATCAGGTGATCAGAAAATTGCATTGTGTTTAAGGGGGAATCACATCTACAGATGGGTGAAATTAGAGATGGCTGAAATTGGAGATGTAGCTCATTTTTTAAAGCAGTGATGTCACCTGAGTTGTCAGGTTCAAACTGCAATACTTCACAATAGGATTTTAAGACTCGTTTACTAATGTGAAGAAGTAAAGACATTCTGTCAAAAATTAGATTCTAAGCTGTCAATTGATACCAGATTTATAGAATAAAATTGCTGTGGATACAGTCTTGTCTGGCAGAATTTGTTCAGACAATCCTTTATGTTTTTGCCACGTTTTTGTAATTTCTTGCGCAAAGTAAGAAGTAAAAATGTTCAAATTGCTTGAGCATCTCGTACAGCTGTCAAACTCGTTGCTTAGCAATGCTGTCTTAGAAGAGTGACACACTGTGACAAACCTGTGATTTATGGCGAAATGTCAGTATGGTTAGAATCCCTCTCAACCAATAAGCTTGCGTGTTGTATACTGTTGTATAAGTGTTATATAAAATATATTTTATTTAAATGATATCTGCAGTACATGTTTCATGAATCATTGGACTTAATCCAATGTTTGCTGTAGGAGTCTTTGTTGTAACATTGTAATTAATGGTGGATGTACTTTACCATGGCTCACTCTCACTGTCTAAACATTACTATATTATAGCCACCAGATGATAATTAAAATAGAAAAATAAAAAGGTCTAAATCCCACACCTTCTACACAAATTCAGTAACTGGAAAACGTAATGTAAAATAAATTTCTTTCATTGTGGAAAAACACGGTCCTTTCATTGTGAATCTTGTGATGTATCCGTCCAATTGTGAAACATCACAGATGAGGTTGCTATGGGGATATGAGAAGGTGACCAAAAGCAGGAGCTCCTTGAATCTGTTTAACAGCATTAAATCTGTGTTGCATTTTACATGTTAAGATGTGTGTCAGTTTCATTCATCCATCGATTTCATTTATTCCCATGCAGGAGTTCACAAAGTGACAAGACGATCCAGTCCCAGTAAGTATTCCACACCCATTAGCAAAACATGCACATACAATATGTAGTTTTATGTTTAAGACATTTCCATAATAACATAATATGTAATTCATGGTTATCCATGTTTGCTTATGTAGACAGAGCATTTGTTTGTATAGGGTGGGGGTACATGTTTTCATGTTCTATGCATTAATAATAATGACATTTTCTCCCTATAGAACACTAATACAAGTAGAAGCCTGTGAAATGATCTAAATGTTCTACTATAAAGAGACCCTAGAGGCACTTTTGTATAACACAGAAACTGAACACCGCCAGCTAGGGCTCGAGAGCATGCCTCCATAATGTGTCTATATGAATGTCCTTTCCTGGAGACTCTTGTATGACAGCAAGAAAACAAGGCCTTGCATAAGGCTAACCATTGTGCCTCAATTGGGCTGCAGAGGGAGGAAACGCCTCATAAAAGCTTCTGTAACATATCCAAGACCCATACAACGAAGCAATCTAAACATGTCTCAAGAGAATTGAGTCATTGAATAAAACGACCTCCTTTTCAGAAGTGTTTGAGCTGCTTTTCACAATTAAAAACAAGCTTATTTCAGGCTTACGCTTAATTCCATAATATATCCATACTGGGGAGATTCAACATGATCTGATTCAATTTTTCATCTTCACAATTCAAAACTTACTCTTGTTGGCACGTTATTAGTCCCACAACAAGGACATTTCAGGTCTTAGAGCAGCAAAGAGACAGCAATGAAAAAAAGAGAAGAAGTAACAAGAAGAGAATGAACAAGCAAGTAATTAACTTTGTCAAGTACTTAACAAGGTTTTTTACAGTTTGCTAGTCTTGTGTGCACTTTCAAATAATTTGCTACCAATTATTTGAAATCAGCTTTCAAATAATTGGTAGCAAACAAGGAAACTGCACAAATGTTTAGAATGATGAGGAGATGTAGCGCTGTAGAAGACTCTGAAATGACTGAGAAAGTGTAATGGCAGGACAGAGTACCAGACGCTTGCGGATAAAAAGGAGATAGAGTTTAATCACCAAGTAATGAGATGATCCAAAAAGGGGCAAAACACAAATCAAAGTCAGAGTCCAATCCAAATAGGTCATACACAGATCAGTCCAAACAAGCAACAGTACAAGAGGGCTAGGCAAGAGTCGAAAACGAGATAAACGTGGCAAAGGGTCAAAACACAGGAAATGCAAACAAGACAGACCATAAGCGCTCAGTGATCGCATAGCAATACCTCGCAGTGTGTCTATCTGAAGCCCGGGCCTAAATACTCTAAACAGACTAATGTGTACAGGTGTAGTGAGTCAGTAATCTGGGGACTGAGATCGCTGATAGGACCATTGGGAAAATATGTGATCTTCCATGGATTCTTGGGAGTTAGAGTTCTCTAAGATGGAGTCCGCAGGCACATGATCCGTCATGTGATCTCGAAGAGCATTCTGGGAGATGAAGTCCATTACTTTGTCCGAGACGGCCGAAAGCATGACAAAAAGCTGCTAAACATCAAGAAATTATTTATGATAAAATTTTTTGTATTCATACATTTTTAGAATTCATCACATTTTAAAAGTTGAGATCAAATCTCAAGTTAGGTAGTTTGATCAAAAACTGCAATATTTAAATATTCATATAAGTTACGGTCAAATAAAAGTTTAAACATCATACATTGGTCATTGTGGCATGCGCCCGCCCCCGGGCCCCGACGATGACGGCCACTAGAGTCGTCAGAAATGCGGGGTCCGAACACACAGCGGTGAGGAACCTCGGCGAGGACACTGGGAGAGAGCCGCTAGTGTGTAGGGGGCGGAGCGCAAAGCCCGAGCTCCCCAGACGGACGTGAGTCACCAGAGTGACGGCAGGAGGAGGAGGACGACGCTGGTGCCGACCACGAGAGGCACCAGAGCAAGGGGCGAATCCCAAGCTCTGCCTCCGGTGCCCCGCCCCGTTACGTAGTGAGGCCACTACGTTTGACCCAGGCGGCTGAGCTGCCAGCTGGGGGGCTTTAACAGGGAGGCGGAGCGGCAAGCTGTTGTTCCCTCTCGGCTCTGGTGGTCAGGCTGCCCTTAATGAGAGCCGGTTGATTCTCATCTGGCCGGCAGCGCGAGCACCTTTAAAATGAGCTGAGAGGGAACGGAGCGAGAGGGACGAGCAGCAGCAAAAAGAGACTGAGGAGCTGAAAAGCTGGAGACAGAAACTGAAAAGTCTAGCTTAAGCCACTGCAAAGTGGCCAGCTTAGCTTAGTGTTGATTGGTTTTGTTTGTTCTGTTTATCGTGTGGGAAAATTAAAAGAATGTCTGCTGCAGCGTTGAACCCTGCCTCCAGCGTCCTCCTAGAGCCTGGGGTAGCACATGCTGTGCTACAGTCATATAAACCTGTTTCATGTAGTTTCTAAGTAAAAATACATTAATGCATCTGTTGCAAGTAGCAGACGTATAGTATATACAGTGTATATGTTTGTTCCCATGTTCCTTGAATTTTTCACCTAATGTGTTATTCTCAACAAATCAGTAGTAATTACACATTAAAACGTGTAGAAGTGTGTTCTCTGTAGAGGATGTTTAACTTATTTTCACTTAAAAAAAAAAGTCAACAAAACATCATTTAACCTGCAGGCTAAACTTTTGCATGCAACTGTGTTGGTGTATATAAAATAAATATATTAATATGATGCGTGACTTAAACTTTTGAACACTAATGTTTGTCATTATACATATTTTTAAGAGTGCCTCATTTCTAGGCTACACATGGCGGTGTATACATCTGCAGTGAGTCTGCTGCTAATACAGACTGAGCTAAATTGTCTTCCTGCTCTCCAGGTCTAAAATTACAGGAAAATAGATATAGTAGATACCGAGCACTGTAACCATGGAAGGCCAAGAACCTCTTTTCAACAAATAATTTGACCAAATATCTCTCTCTCTCTCTCTCTGTCTCTCTCTCTCTCTCTTTCTCTCTCCATTGCTCTTAGCCAATATCAACATGACAGCCTCCACCTCGTCACAAGGTAAGTGTGTTCTCACGCCTCACTCCTATGCTTTCTTCTTTTTTGCAATGAAAACACATCTTAAAACACACACACACACACACATTCTTAAGGAAGGAGGGTCTATGAAAATCAGAGGGAGACAGAGGGAGACAGCAAAAAGATCACATCAGCCTGCAAGGCACAAAAAAACGGGTCACTTCCCCTTGCTCTCAATTTACATAATCCTCTTTTCTATTGCTGTGCCACCTCTCTTTCTCTCTCTTTCTCCCTCTCTCTCTCTCTCTCTCTCTCTCTGTTTTCCATCTCGTTCATTTCTGGGAGTCATATTTCATATTTAGCCTTATTTTGTGCCTTAAATCAATGAGGATTAGAGGCATTCTTGTTGCTATTAGACATTATTATATCAGAGGCATGTAGCCCAGAGTCCCCTTTTGTGCTGTTACTAACAGCCAGTAAGGTAACACTAAAGCAGGCTCACAGACACATTGGGGTTTTTAGCCTTAGGGCTTCAGCCTATAACAAATGGCTTATGCACACAAGAAAGGAGATTTTCTCACTCACATGAAAGAGTAAACAGATGATACACAGTTATGGGAGTTACAGGGCATTTTTTCTATAGTTTTAGAGTGTGTTTATACTTGTAGTTTGGTTCTGTTGGTCCAGATCAAAGCAGAAAATGACACGTCATTGCATTTTAGTTTATTTCCTTAGCGTTCACAGTGACATATTTAACATCAATTCGAAACATGTAAACAAATGTAATTTGAGTAAAAGGTCACTGACTGAGCGGATTTTATGACATACGATATCAGTGATAATGTCCACCTTTCTGGATCCTGCAGTTCTCTGTTCTGTCTGGGCTCGTTGGTTTTATGTATGTTTTGTTTTATCTGTCTTGTGGTATTAGAGCAATAAGCCACAAGACTAACTGTGTTACTGTGGTTTTGCATGATGCAAAAAGCAGGGTGAGATCCCTGTAACAGTCTCAAGTGGCTCACTACTTTTACAAAACAGAGAAACCTTGGCACCTTCATACACAATACAGTAGATGTGTGCAGTCAAATGTGAATGTCCAGTATTTTAGATTATTGGAATGACTTTAAACCTCAGCCCTCTTTTAAAACCAAATATATGCATTCTATAATTAGCGATCCAGAGCTTATGGAGAGATGATAAAAGCAGCATCAGAAACTTGTCTATTCCATTTCACAGTGGTTCTGCCGAGAGGAGATGACGGTTCATTTTGTCTTTGGTCCGTTTAGACGTCTTTGGTCTTTATTGTGTTCATACTTCAAAAAAACTGTGCCAGAGAATTTTTAAGCGAACCGAGGCTGACTTGCTCGGGGGTCTCGGTCTGCTTACTTGGTGCACACCAGAGTTCGAATGGCAGTGTTCTCAGTTGCTCTAACAAAACGCATTAACAGTGTTTTCCTCCATTAGAACTTAGACCCTTTCACACCACTCATGGTTTATGTAGTGCTCGCAAAGTGAGCAGCGTTCTCTGATAAATCTGATCTTTCAGGTGGTGAGAGGAACCATCAGACATGCCTGCTGCTCTCCTATAGGCCGTGCTGACACTTGAAAAATGGAAAAAGTGACCCTGTGGGTCTGTTGTGGTGGGCTGTGTTCATTGCTGATATATACCCAGTGAAACTCCACATCAGCAGTGTATTTTCATTCATTCAGCGTTCAGTGTGAAAGCAGCTTAAAACTGCGCTGCACGCCCAGCATAAGCCTTTTACACATAAATTTCCATGGGCTCTCGCATCTTATCGCTGTAATATGTCTGTGCTGCTGTCTTGTCACAGATCACGGGCAGACTTCATTCTGAATAAAAACTTGTACATGATCCTTGGCGGTGTTTTTACCTGCTGAAGAGCTGGAGGACTATGGCTGTGTGCATGTGGTAAACAACCTCAAGGTCTTTACCATAAAGCAGAGCTAAAGCAGACTGGGGCCGTTTATAGGGGTCTGCGTTTATTTGTTGTGTTCACATATGCAAATTAAACCACTTCAATTAAGACACTGAAATGGCCCAAGTGTGAAAATGCCCTAACAGAACAATCACACCAGGGTTCATTTCAGTCAAACCAAACTAAGTCAGAATGCGTCAGAAATCAATTATTACCCAAATCTTTTCCATAAATACATCCCCAAAACTTCTCTCAACCTGATCAAACCACACCCAGCTCTTTATTAAATTTGAGCTGGCTTGTTGTGGTAAAGGACACAGTATGACTCAATATGAGCTGTAAAATTGGCAAATCTTGGTGTGGCTGGTGCAGCGGTCAGCCATATTACTGAGTAGGTGAAGTGCCCTGCAGAGTCTGACTCTCCTTCACATGTGGAAATTTAAACACTTTCATTCACAAATTCTCTTGTTTCTGTTTATAAACATACATTTTTAGTTTGAAAATTCAAAAGGTTCCAAAAGTTGGAATTCGACACCACGCAGAACAGACCTGTATGCACTTCGTGCAGTTTGAGAGAAGTTTTGGGTTTGTATTTACAGAAAAGATCTGGTTCACTACTGACTCCTATTGCTTGACTCTCATTAAGTGCCGTCAACTTGTTTTCGACTCCTGGCGACCATATGGATAGTGTTTCTCCAGAACATCTTGTCTTCTGTTAGGGTCTTCAGGCTTCTCAGGCTTGACTGGTTCATGATTGTCCTTTGATTGTATCCATCCATCTTGCAGCTGTTCGTCCTCTTCTTCTTCTTTCACCTTCAACTCTTCCAATCATAATGGTCTTTTCCAATCAATTGGTCTTTCTCGGAATATGACCAAAGTAAGACAGCTTCAGTTTGGGTTAGCTTCGCAGCTCTAGTTTAAAATGAAAGAAGCAAAATTTGGACACTAAGTATGAGTTGTCTTATTGACTACTTATCAGGCGTAAGTGGAAAATTTCTGTAAATGTTTGCCAATTTGTTTAGCCTTAAACAGCAAGTGCATATATGTGGCCTCACACTTGGGACATTCTCATAGCTTCATAATTTGCATAACTAGTTTTATAGTGGTTACTGAATAATTTACAGTAATTACTGATTACAAAGTCTTACTGAATAATAAGCCTGCATAAGCCTGAATAATAAACCTTTTTAGCTACGCAATGCAGATTTCTTTTTCAACACAAATATTTGAGGACATGAGGACTGGGTTGCATTGTTTTTCATTGTCCTCTGGCTGTACTTCCACTAACCTCTTTCACCTTTCACTAAGTTCCAACATCCTCATCCTCCCTTTCCCGATACCCTTGCAGTACGGTTGGTGAATGGCAGAAGCCGGTGTGAGGGTCGTGTGGAGGTACAGCACAATGGCACATGGGGCACAGTGTGCGACGATGACTGGGACATGGTGGACGCCAATGTGGTGTGTCGGCAACTAGACTGCGGGTTGGCCATGGCTGTGGGCAGCAGCTACAAGTTTGGTCAGGGCTCTGGGCCCATCCTGCTGGACAACGTGGACTGCAAGGGGGAGGAGACAGGCCTTAGCCAATGCGGCAACCAGGGCTGGGGCATTCACAACTGCTACCATTACGAGGACGTGGCCATCAGTTGCAAAGGTAAGGTCAGGTCGACAGAGTGATCACTGATGTTTTCAATGTTATAAGACCAGTTTAGTCACACATCTCTCTCTCTCTCTCTCTATATATATATGTATATATATATATATATATATATATATATATATATATATATATATATATATATATATATATAAACTGATTGGAATATACTAGTCATGTGCAACATCTAATGTAATTAGTAGAAAGCTGCTAATGATGAACAGTGCTGTAGATGATTCTAAATTTGTGATTGTAAAGTAAATATTTATTATTATTAATGTTTTAAATGCTTGAATACAAAATAAACCTTAATGCATCAAATAAAATCTAGAAATACCTTTTGGTGTCAGATTTGTTTACATTTACTCTGTGCAATTCTGTATTGTATATAAAATAACAAACATTATTAATATGACAAGTAATTCCAAACTTTTGAATATTTGAATATGATTATTATGGATAGATACAATGTAAAGTCACATGAGGTCTCTGTAATGTTTGTTTTTACTTTGGGATAATGGGCACATTTACCAAATACTGTAGCTTAGTAGTGAGAGTATATAGCTTAGTAAGTGAGAGTATATATATATATATATATATATATATATATATATATATATATATATATATATATATATATATATATGCTAAATTCACCAAACCCTAAGGCATAAAGATGTAATAGATTAAGTAATTGGCTAATTAGAGGGAGTTTTATGTGGAGCCATTGTTTAAGTCATTAGGAAGTAGAGCTCCCAAGCTGCATAATTAAACAATGACAAATGAACTCCTACAGGAGAGTGACATCACAGCAGAGCAGTAGAGTAATATGTTATGTTAGCTGGTTATAATCACAGCTAGATATAATGCGTGATAGATATATAGTACTCTGCAAACATCAGAGACCACCCTTATCATCTGCAATGTAATTTAGATTTTTGATAACATCAAATATTCATGTCAACATCTCAGTATCTTTCTGTTCTAGGTAACTCTGTCATTGGGCCTAGAGGAAGCCCTGAGGAGCCCACCACTCCATCTCGAAGAAATTCTGGTTTAAGTAAGTCATGCACAGTTCATACGTGCAGCATGCATCCAACCCCTTTCTGCATCATGAAAGGATCCCACCCTTTGTTAAGCCCATGCATTTACATGGTTTGTCCTCAGATGTCCTCATACCTGCTACTCACAAATCAACATTGCCCTTTAGCACTTTCATTGAACGGCTTCAAATGATGTGGGATCCAGAAGTCCAGCCATTCGTCTCTATCATCCTGAAAACAACCATTGTCTCTTCCTGTGATGGCCATATGCAGTGAAATATTAGTGGAGGGTGCAACAAAGAGGCTGTCGTCCATGTTAGCCTGTGACTATAGCTCTCCGTGTTGTTTCACTTTCAATACACTCTTCAACTTAACATTCCTAAGGCTGTGTTGCCAGTGGAGGGGCCAATAGGAAATGCATCTTTAGAATACTATGCAAGAGAGTTAATTGCTTAAGTAGAGTACATCTGCGCTAACAGAGAACATATTCTTGCATTATACACTACTTATAAAAGTCTGTAATCAACATGCACGTTTTAACATACTTTTACAATTTTATAAAACATTTATATAAAACATAAATGGCTTCAAAATGTGTTGAATTTGCAAATTATTATACTATTGTATAGTATTACAGTATTAAATGTATTATATGTAATTATATGTAATATGATTCTAATATGATATAAGCTCTGTGTTTGAAATGAGCTGCACACGATTCCAAAATGTTTGAATAAGCCATCCAACCTTAGGTCCTAATACATTGGGAAGGCCTGCTCCTAAATTATGTGCCATACTGAAAAAAAATCTCTAACAGTATCTTTTGATCTGGTTCATGTATTTATGTGCATTGGCTACTTTATTATTGAACAACAACAAAAACTACTATTACATCTAAAATATATAACAAATCTAATGTAAATCGTAATAACTAAAAAATCTAAATGTAAATCTAATGTAAATCTTAATATCTAAAATATCTAAACGCAAATCTTTTTCAATTTAAATCTTAATATATAAATGTTGATCAGCTCTGCATATAATGCAAATTACTAGTAGATATAGTGCATTAATGTGAGGAAATTACTGAACCAAACCTTGTGAAATATTACAGCTGACTGATGCGCCACAAATGACTGGCTCCAGGTTGCCTTGTACATGTTGCTAATTCATGCTTGTCCATAGTGTTACTAGAGCTTATAATCTAGACCAAAACTTCCCTTAATCCACTACCTGGCATCATAGGGACTGATCTCGGTTCAGAGAGAACACCAGCATTTATCATTACATTTAAAAGAAGAGCTGTTGATTAATGAACCCAGTGTAAAAGCTCTCCTTCAGAATCACATCCCAAACTCATAAAACCCACTTTTCCTCCGCTGCAGGAGACGGCACCATCCGGCTAATGGGCGGCCCAGATCGCTGCCAAGGCCGGGTGGAGATCTACTACCGGGGCAGCTGGGGGACGGTATGTGATGATGACTGGGGGATGCGGGACGCTGTGGTGGTGTGCCAGCAGGTCGGCTGTGGTCCCGCAGTCACCTACACCACCAACGCCTACTTCGGCTATGGCACTGGGCTCATCATGCTGGACAACGTAAACTGCAATGGCCATGAGAGCCAGCTGGCCACCTGCTACAGCCTGGGCTGGGGCATTCACAACTGTGGCCATCACGAGGATGCTGGGGTCATCTGCAAAGGTAAATTAGGCCTGCATTACCTGAGGCCTGTGCTGGATAAATCTGTTGCTGTCAAAAGGAAACCTTACGTTGCTATTAACTTATAAGAACGGCAAGCTTATTAGTTCAGTTCAGTCTTAATGTTTACTATTCAGTAGTTACTATATAATATTCCTTGTCTATTCATAGACAGGTTATCTAGTTGGTTGTTCAACAAGTTACAGTATTGCTAAATGCTATTATTATTTCAGTCTTTATATCAGGATTTTCAAAATTTGTCATAAGATATAAAAAGGTATACACATAGTAGTATCATTGTTGGTGGTAGAACTAATCACATAATTCTCTCTCTCTCTCTCTCTCTCTCTCTCTCTCTCTCTCACTCTCCCTGCAGGATTGGGTACTACCACTGCTACTCCTCTTGACATGGAGACCATGGGCAGAGCATTTTTCCACACAGAGAGCACAGCAGGTATAAATGGCACATATATGTGAGTGCATATCTTTACCTGCTGTCCATAAGCACATATGGGTATATAGAGAGCCAAACTAGTGTAGCCAAATACTGCGTCTGCCTGTCTGCTTTGGCATTCCCGATGGTTTGAAGTGAATAGTCCATCTGTCATACGCAAACACGCACACTGTGTACTCTCACACAGACACATATTCACATTCACACTCTAGCAGGAGTCACTTTACATGCAGGACAGTGGGATCCTGCACTATTCCTGTTGCCTCACCAGAGGGCACTGTTTTGCAGAATGACACACCTCAATCAGTCCATAAAATTGTGGCAATGCAGCTGCAGCTATCTGTGGCCTTGTCTTCAGTGCCTTCCCAACTTCCTTTCCTCCTTTCTGGTTTTGTCTTTAAGTCATCATCCTGT
This sequence comes from Pygocentrus nattereri, assembly GCF_015220715.1. Classification (NCBI taxonomy): domain Eukaryota; kingdom Metazoa; phylum Chordata; class Actinopteri; order Characiformes; family Serrasalmidae; genus Pygocentrus; species Pygocentrus nattereri. Next base: position 10,472,835 of record NC_051233.1, on the reverse strand, counting down.
GTATTTTTATCTTACTTCCCTCAGAGACAGGAGTGACTGTTCCAGTTACAGATACGACTGCAGCTGAACCCACCACAGCCATAACCACAAGAGGTAACACTAAAAACAAATGCATTTTTAACACTATAATTTTTTGTTGTGAACAATTGTTTTATTGTCTTTTAACTTATGTTAAAAGCATATCACATAAGAACACATACCATCCCCTTTCCCTTACCACTTCCCCCTCCCGGATGTGTTTAGGACATTACATTTAAAACCATATGTACACTTATATATGCATACATGTATCAGAACATAGCTTCATGAAAACAAAAGTGAGAAAATAAATAAATAAATAAAACATGCATAAATATATGTGTGGGTTAAATAATAGGACTCCTCCTAAAAACACCATACCTATTTTTATAGTACTAATCAAGATAGGTTGTAACGGGGAGCGAGGAGGCAGACGCATATGTGGAGATAAGCGACTTTTATTATGGGCAAATCCAGGGTCGTAGTCTAAACAATCTAGGGTCATAGAGCCAGCACGGATTGATTGGGGGACAGACATGACAGAAACCAGAACCAAACAAGCAGACCAGTACAAAGACCAGTACAAAGACCAGTACAAAGACCAGGAGGGCCATTTGTGACATAGATGTAGTCCCAGTTTCTAGATTTTATAAATATGTATGTATTGACATTAGAATGATTTACATTTGCGGCATTTAGCAGACGCTCTTATCCACAGAGACTTACAAAAGTGCTTTTGTTGTCCACTCAGAAGAAGCATCATAGCTAGTTACAAATAAGTTGGAGAGAAAGCTCAACCTGAGCTCAGATACTGCTAGAAACAAAAGACCATGTTGATACCTAGAGAAAAAGAAGCAGAATTAAACACAGCACAATACATTTCAGTTAGTGCTTAATTAGGTGCTCTGAAAAGAGCTTAGTCTTCAGTCTGCATTTAAAGATGTACCAAAAACTAATATTGTTCATTTTTTCAGTTTTTTTTTTTTATTTCTGTATAGTTCAATCATTGAGATGTGAATCAGTCGTTCAGAGTGGTTTGATGTGAAATGGTTTACAGCCTCAGATTTCTTTGCGATGGTGGTGACAGGAAATAGGGGTCACAATTTCTATACCACAGATATAGCCAATTAATTTAGTATCCAAATCCACCAACCTACTTGTCTTCTGAGTTTCATGTGTAATGTTGATGATAGTAAAATAGCGGTAAGTTTGAAACGAGATGTTTTCTTTGGGTTCTGTTTTGCCTTTCAGCAAACCCTGCACGTACCTATAAACCTGGAATATAAATAAAAATACGTTTTAGGCCAAAACCTTTTATATTTCTATTTATAGCCTTTTGGTGTAATACCTTTCTGGGTAGGAGCATTTAGAGGCATTAAAAGCTTTAGACATCTAGTTCCTGTCATCACCACTTACTTGGGAAGGTTCTTTAGAATGGAGCATTTCACATAAAACCACTCTAAACGACTTTCTTTATGTGTTAACAATTTAATTATGCACAAATAAAAAATTACTGGAATTCCACCTTAATGTAAAGATATTTTATTACGAGTCATTTTGGAAGATTCCTGTTGGTCCATTTTATTTTCGCATGATGTAAAGAGCAGATGTTTGTTCAAATAATGTAAAAAAAAAATATATATATATATATATATATATAATAAAATTTTTTAAAAATTGAATTTTTTTTCAGACAACTATATTTCTAAATGTTGTCAGTGAATGTCCAGCTCTACAGAACCGTTGTACCTTTGTAATACACAAATGCATTATTATATAATTAGCTGTATATTTATTAAAGTAATGTACCGTGCAAATGTCCAATGACTTAGATTAAAATATTTTACAGCTCACAATGTGGCTACGAATGAATTATCATATTGATTGCGTGGACACTATTAAGAGCTATCTAGCTAGCCAGACATTTAGATCTATTTGATGTCCATTCCTTCATTCAGAGCAGCCCAGCGTCCGTGTGGTGAATGGAAACAGTAGTTGCCAGGGTCGCGTAGAGGTCTCCTACAACAGCATCTGGGGCACGGTGTGTGATGATGACTGGGACATGGACAACGCTCAGGTGGTGTGCAGACAGCTTGGGTGTGGCCCTGCCCTCGCAGCCGTCCCTCTTGCCTACTTTGGCTACGGCTCTGGTCCCATCCTTCTGGACAACGTGGATTGCCAGGGAAACGAGAGAGCGTTGGCCGACTGCTTCAACCTGGGCTGGGGGCAGCATAACTGCGGGCACCATGAGGACGCTGGGGTCATCTGCTCAAGTAAGTTAGAGGTGGACAAATGGACAAAATACACATATAATCCATAAGTAATTGGACACAGTTTGGGCTCTGCACTACTGCGTACTGAATTTGAGATCAAGAATTAACTACTTAAATGGTCGTCTATTTCTGAAACACACTTTCATGACTTAAGAATAATTCAGTTTTCATCACAGTCCATGTAGTTTCTGAATAATAAGCTCAGATCAGTTTTAATTTGAGTGTATATATGACCATATTGATTAAACCATATATAAATCAAGTTTTTATACATTAACCTCCAATTCATGGGGACCAAGAATTTGGGCAGTTGCCACAGATGTTTGTTGGCTAGCTATACTTTTAAAAATGAAAGTCAACTCAACTTAAAATTATAAGATAACACATTGCACTCCCTTTATTGAGTTAACTCAACTTTAGAACACTGGAGTTTGTTCTTATTTTATTCAAAAGTTATTCTAAGTCACATTTTAGCTCTGCATCTCAGTTAGATATTCAACATAGAATGTATATTTTTTTTCTCATTTTTACTCATTTTCTCCACTAGCTTTGGATCTTTCCTTTAGACAGTCTAACCCGAGGCCAGTTGTGCTCTCTTGGGCTCCAGGCCATGGACGGCTGTAGCATCACCAGGGAACGAACTTGCAATCTCCTGATGATATGGTCAACGTTTAGACCATTGCGCCTCTCAGGAGCCTGTGTTATTACCTTTAAAACTGGTATTTTAGGAACAAGTGGTGCAGTGATCTGAGAATTTGAGTTTGGACTTCAGTCCAAGAGAAGAAAATGTCTGGTATGATTGTGTCAAAGAAAGAGTCCTAGTAAGTGGGGAAACTTTTGTTTTGTAGTAAAATATTGTTTACTTAACTGGTAAACCAAAAATGAGAGTTAGCAGAACTTTTGACTAAAGTAAGAAGTTTGAGTTGCCTGAGCTCTGTAGTCCTCAAGCTCAGTTAACATAAGAAAAGTTGTATAAACAATCACAATTTTAAATTGACCTCATTTTTAGTGTGTCCATCTCTGCATCATTTGATAATGTGCAAGACAGCTAGCGAAAGGCCTAGGAGTTCATTCTACATGTTGTATATGGAGTCGTTATTAGAACATCATTAGGCTAAAAAAATCAGAATCACACATAAAAACACTGTACATGTAATTGACATAAGCTGATAAGTAAAGTAATACAAACTGATAAGTTACCTATAATACAACTGTGGGATAACAGTGAGCTTTTCACTAGACAAAAAGTGTGAAAAGATGTCAAATGACATGCCCTCTTTTTCTACACACTCAGTGCAGTTTGTCATGACGTGTCAGGTAACAGTTTTAGAAAAAATGAAATCCACTTGTTAAAGCTTAATTAAATCACACAAAAATGACCAGCATACTGTAAAAACATGATGAAGTCATCAGGTGAGTAACAGGTTTCTTAAAATGACCCATCTAAATTAACTTACACACTCCTGTCAAGGGGCTATACACAAATTGTCTATATCAATTATATATATTATTATATAAATTACTTAAGGTGTACCCGTTGCTGGCACAGGCAATCAGTTGTCCCCCTGCCATCCAAACTGGTTGTGCAGAGGCCTGCCCCTGCTCATTATAATGCTACCAAAATGTCAGGGTTTCAAAATACATATACGGTACATTGTTAAGAAGCAAGAATGCAAGAGTGAGCTAGCCCACGAAAAAGCACAGCAACGGATGACCAAACAGTACTTTCAGTTATGAAGAAAAACTGCTGAACAGATCAAGAATATTATCCAAAATGTAGACAAAGATCAGTCAAAGACCAAAGAGAGAAGAATATACCAGTGTGACCTCAAAAGGTTTACTCCTAAATACAAACCATGGTCATGAGGAACATCAGGAACAGAAAAGCTAGGGTCTGGTTTGCTAAGAAGTATTTAAAAGCCTTTTAAAAATCCATTAATTGGAGAAAAGGGTAAACTTATCTGTGTAAAATTTTGACATGTATGGCTGCCACTGGAACCAGCTGTTGCAGCAGGACAAATTCTGAAGTGCACAGAAACGTCAGTGCTTAAGAGCTTCACCTGCAACAGGACAGTGGCCGAAAACATGCTACCACAAGACACTCAGGAGTTTTTAAGGCCTGAAATAGGAATAACTATGACATGAAACCCACTCATCATGTGTTACACTTACTAAAGACAAGACTGAAGCCTGTGAAACAAACAGGAACTGGAAATGTATTACCCAGCTGGTGTCTGGTGATGTCTAGAGGTCACAGCATCTGGCAGCTGTCGACTGCAAAGGATTTGAAACTAAGTAGAATTTTATTTAAAGGGCCTTCCAGCCTAAAACTAACAGTTAATATGTTGTCACATCATGTAGTATTCTGTAGCACAGCATTGCATCCCTGGCCTCACTGATTTGAGAGAATTCATGATTTTGTGTCCATTTTGTGTTTTTGTCTACCAGTGTTCTCTTATTACCACTTATGTAAAAGCTGATTAATATGTGATATCAAGCACCCTAACAGTGATGTTAGTAATCTGGCTTCATTCTACATTAGCCAGCTAATGGAAAAAACCTCTTTCAACACAAATACTTCCTCCCACCTTAAAGATGCGTCATCAGAAGGGTATTTACAGTCTTTAGCCCAAAAAGTCTCACTAAATTCTGTATATTTGTCAGTTATTTGTAGAAATTCATCAGTATACTTTTTACACAACCTTTCATTTTTACTGTATATCTCTACAGTAAAGCAGTGGTCACCTACCCCCCATCTGGAGCTCTACTTTCCAGTAAATTTTAGTTCCAAACTGCCTCTATTGTGCTGCCCCACATTACCAAACACCAAAACATCTGATTGCAGCCAGTCAAGAACATCTGAAGAAGTTAATTAACCAAAGCAGGCATAGCAGATTGTGGTTGGAACTAGACACAAAAAAGGTACATTTCCAGCACCAGGGTTGGTGACCACTGCAGTGAACTATTAGGGCTATATGTGTGTGCAAACGCATTTATACTGCACTGTCACTACCCCATTCATAAAACTCACACTGTCTCAATGCACAAGTCAACATCATTCACTGTGAAAGGCCCAACAGTAAATGCACACACACACACACACACACACACACACACACACACACACACGCTCGTTTCCTCATTTAGTTCCAGTCTCATCTCCAGGCCACTGCAGCTTCCCCCAACCCCAGAAGTGCAGCCAATTACACAGCACCAACCTCCATTCTGCTGACCAAAGCAGTGCTGGTTTCTCGATTCCTTTATGTCTCTTCCTCTTAAAATATTAAGCACGCACACATGCATCCACCATCTACAGTGATAAGGCACAACTGTCTTTCATTTACATTTATAGCATTTGGCTGACACTCTTATCCAGAGCGACTTACAATTTGATTATTTTTACATAGGTAGGCTAAGGCGGTGTTAGGAGTCTTGCCCAAGGACTCTTATTGATATAGTGTAGGGTGTTTGCCCAGGTGGGGATTGAACCCCAGTCTACAAGGCAGAGGTGTTAACCTCTACACTATCCAACCACCACCGTCTTTCATACCAACCAATAAATTGTTATATGCTTGTACTACTCCAGTCCTCCCTAACACTGCACCTGCTTCATAAGACTTTAACTATTCTGTGAACAACTCTGAAATACACTACACAGCAACGTCATAGTATCATTTCCGCAAGCCTGTGTAAGAGGCAGTCCGCCGTGGCTGCGTGCAAAATCTAGAAGCCAGTCAGGGAACATCAGCATCAGCTGAAGCCCACAGGGGGGAAATCCGCATCCGTCTTAGCCACGTGGAGCCAAACGGCCATAAATATATGTATGTGTGTTCCCAATATACACACATTTAAAAGAAGCAAGACTGTTGAGGATGAAGAGGGAACACGACAGAATGAAGTATGCGATTATTCCCATTTAATCTAATGAAGTTAAATCTAATAAGTGGTTTAATCTAAAATGTTAAGCTTTTGTCTTATACTTAAAAACTATAAAGCTAGCTTTTGGAAACCAGATTAAGCCTGTCGTTGGATTACATTATACTGGCATTAGATTGATGTTCATCTATTGTGGTTTAATTTTATTTCAATATTGTTATTGTATTTCTCTTAGTTTGTTTCAGTGTGTTTTATTACAAATAGAGCATAATTAATCATGTTTAATGAGATGTAGTGCAGTGCAGGAGGCAAAACGTTGTATAAAAATGTCTCCAGAGTTTTTGATTTGATCATTGTATTTAAATGTGGCACTACTGCATTGTGTCTGTGCATTGAAATATGATACATTATACATCACTGTTAATGCCTTTAAAGGAGAATCAATTAAGTGTTTTACTGTAGAGAAACTTCAAGACTCAGATTTCTTTACAGTGGTGGTCTACAACACAAATATAACCACTTTATTTTCTGAAACCAACTACATGTGTCATGAGTTTTATATGTAAAATTGATAAAGGTAAAGGTAAAATAGTCATAAATCAGAAAAAAAAGTTTTCTTTGGGGACTGTGTTGCCTTGCAGCATCCTGCATGTATCCCTCCGCCATGAATGGATTCAAATAAATTGATTAAAATGTATTACAAGCCAAAACTTGATCAGAAAACTATCACAAACAGTGTGTCAGATATCTAACCATTTCATATAATAACATTTTGTAAGAGAGCTTTTAGGGGGATTAAACTTCTCAGACGTCTGGTTCCTACCACCACCACTGTGAACAATTCTGACTCTGCAAGTTTCTCTAGAATAGAGCATTTCACACCAAAGTGCTCTGAATGACTTTGTTTAAATCATAACGACTGAATTTTTCAGAAAGTTTGCCTTTGAGTATCATGATATGATATTTTTGCCATATTGCCCATGTGATTTTGTGTATAAATGATGGTGCATTAGTAAATTACTTGAAAACCATTTGAAAGCTGGCATCTACAGCAATGGATGCCCAATCCCAAACATTACTATTTGTCCAGTAGCATCTAAAACTACTCTTCACTAGACATGAAAACTGAGGTATGGTATCATGTCCCAGTGTATGTCTTCCAGTTACCTAATTTACCATACTGACTTGTGTTTGAAACACCCTGCCCTGTTATTGCACTTACTCCATCACCTGCTAATGCAGGCCAATGCCATCTCAATTCAGTTTGAGAGCTGGAATGTTGAATTCAGTCCAGTGATATTATAAGCATATATTGACCAAACCAGACTAAATTAAAAGCTTGTTTAGAAAAAGATGATAGAGTAACCTTCATTTCTTTCCTTCAGCTTTTCAGCCCCTGGCAGGAACATTGCGAAGTTTCGGAATGACAGAAAGGACTGTCACCACCCAAGCCCAAGTGGAGGGTAAGAAAGAATGGACATGGCTCACGTTAGACTTCAGGATTATTTGAATTCACTACAAAAATATCAACTTGACAGACAGTCTTAACAGTGTGGTCCTGTGTGAAGAGATATGTGGTCTAGTGTGAAGAGATATGTGGTCCAGTGTGAAGAGATATGTCCCTATCTCAAATATATACTATACTATACTATCTCAAAGTTGATATACAATTTAATGGTGGTGTGTCATACTGTGCAAAAATCAGATACTCCCTTTTATTTATTTAACTTCATCAAAATGATGTCTTTGTTTGATTTGAAAATGTTTTTTTTGTATGTTTCTCAGAAACAGCTTCTTGACAGCTACACACCTTTTCAGACCTGTAGATTTAAGTCATCCTGGGGATTTTTTCAGAGCTGAAGCAAAAACTTGATTTTCTCCCCTCTCTCCCTCTCTGTCTCTCTCTCTTTCTCTCTCTCTCTCTCTCTCTCTCAAATATAGACGCTTTTATTGTTGGTTACTCAAATATGACCAGTTTTGGTGGTCTGCAAGGTCTTGCGTTGTAGTTAGAAGTCAATTCACTTACTGTCTTTTGATTTCCCCTCCCTTGTGCAAATGGATTAGCTAATTTACCATCATCTAATCTTCGCAGAAATATCTCCTGAAAATTTCATTTCAATTTAAAGGCTGTTTGGAATGAAAATTAAACTAATGAAAGGTGATCTTTGAGTTTTGTTCGTATATGTTCTGTGATGATATATCATACATAGCCCTGTAATGAACTATGTTTGCATTTGATTTCTGATCTAATCTGTAAATCGAATGCAGCCATTTGTTCTGATGTTAAAATATGACAAAAGCTTTGGAAAAATGTAAAGGATGTTTTTGTCTTTCCACAAAGCAAGATGCACACATGATTTGAAATCATGATAGAGTATGTCCTCTTCTAAATGCAAATATAGTATCAGTTAAAAGTGTAGAATCCACATATTTAATATAGTTTATAGTTTAACAAGTGAGAAATAATTCATTTCAAATTGCAACATGTTGTAATCTGGAGAAAATCGTAAAATTAGTCCAGTTATAATTGCAACTTCTAGGGGTTAAAGAGAAGAGATGTAAGTCATGGTGGGTCTAAATGCAACTTTCTGGTGAAGTATCTAACCTCTTTCTGTCTCTGTAGGGGTGATAAGGTTGTCTGGTGGTCAGCACCGCTGTGAGGGCCGTGTGGAACTGTATCAAAGTGGTGAGTGGGGTACCATATGTGATGATGCCTGGGACCTCCCAGATGCCCAGGTTGTGTGCAGGATGCTCGGCTGTGGGGATGCTGTAGCTGCCCGGGTGGAGGCTTTCTTCGGACCAGGCAGGGGCACCATTCTCCTGGACAATGTGAAATGCATCGGCACAGAGGCCTCACTCCTGCAGTGCTCCCACATATCGTGGGATGTCCACAACTGTGACCACTCAGAGGACGCCGGTGTGACATGTTCACTCTCATGATTCCATCCGCGTAAATCCCGCCCATCCACCTCTGGCCCAAGAAGTGTGTGGAGTGGAATGGAAACAGTTTAGATAACAAGACTTTTATGTACATTCTGTAAATAACTGCTCATGCTGTTATTCTGAAGATATAAAGATGTAATAGCTTTAAAAAGAAAATGATGCTTATCTATGGTTACTGTTATTACAGATATTCTAATTATGCACTTTATGAATTTTATGAATCCCAAATGCTTATATACTGTATGTATATAAACGCATCAATTGTTTCCACACTAGTTGTGGAAAAACAGTTGATATACATGGAAACCAAAGCTTTACACCCTATTTCTTTTTCTACGTACAATTTTGAAATATTTAGCGCACACTGCTAGTTGTGCAGTCTGATATAGAGAGGTATTGCATCCTGGAGCTGCCAGGACATCCATTATTAACATTCAGATGAAAGGTTTCCGGCATACCCGTAGACTCAACGCTGGAACACTGAAAGACAAGACTGACTTTGGCATAAACAAGTGCAGCATCCCATATGTAAGGGTTTATTCTAAGGCTGAAGACAAATGATAATCAGACAAGTCGTTTGTCTCAAGACAGAGCAGAACTGCTACATTTACACATCGAACACTTTTTTTTAGGTAGGATCTGATGTGACAGAGTATTGGTCAGTTTTCTGAAAACTCACAGTGTGCATGTGACTGCTTTAAAAGATGTTGTCACTAAAGCTTTCTTTTGTATTTGTCCCAGATTAAAGATAAAGTAAGACTGAAGTCATAACATATTTTCTTTTTCCTTACCATAAGATATTTCTGAGTGAAACACAATAGCAGGAAGGGTTTGCTCAGTATGTAGGGGTGGTGGGAGAGGGACATAAAACATGATGAGCCATAAACCTCAATTCCAAATAAGGTTGAGACAGTATTAGAAATGCAAGTAAAACAGAAGGCAGTGAATTCTAAGTCCACTTTTGTCTGTTTTTCATGAAAACAGTACAAACAAGATAATTCATCAACTTCATTCATTTTATAAATATCTGCTCATTTTCAAATTAATGCCTGCAACATGTTCCAAAATTTGTGATGAGGCCATTTAAGAGTGGAAACGTGGAATGTTCAAAAAGCATCTTAAGCAGGTGATGCAATCATGCTTGGGTATAAAAGAAGCATCCAGGAAAGGCCATGATAAGGATAAGTTGAGACTCACTGTGGGCCCAGGAATACTTTGACAAATTGCTGTAAATAATGCTCTTTGGTGGACTGCGGAAATCATATGTCAAAAATGTGCAGAAACACCGCTGACTTCTCTGGGCTGAAGCTCACCTGAAATTAACTTATGCTCAGTGTAAATATGTATTGTACTATGACAAGTCAACCGTAGATGTTAGTGGACACAATGGACATCATATTCTCCAGGCTAAAGAAGAAAAGGACCATCTAGTTTCTTAGCAGTGAAAGTTCAAAAGCAAGAGTCTGTCATGGTATGAGGATGTACAAGTGCCCATGGCATGGTCCCCATACAGTAGCGTAGCTCAAGACTCGTATAACGTAAGAATGGCAAAAAAATCTGCTTTCAAAACTTACGTCCCCATGCCAGTACTGAGTGATGTAAGACAATGGTAAACATGTTCCTGTCACAACCTTTTGAAACATGTTGCAGTCATTACATTTGAAAGGAGCATATACACCCATCAGGCGTAACATGACCACCTCCTTTTATCTATGCTCATTGTCCATTTTATCAGCTCTGCTTACTATATAGGTGCATTTTGTATTTCTACAGTTACAGACTGTAGTCCATCTGGTACTTCGTTAGCCCCCTTTTACCCTGTTCTTCAGTGGTCAGGACCCCCATGGACCTTCACAGAGCAGGTACTATTTGGGTGATGGATGATTCTCAGCACTGCAGTAACACTGACGTGGTGGTGGTGTGTTAGTATGTGTTGTGCTCGTATGAGTGGATCAGACACAGCATTGCTGCTGGAGTTTTTAAACACTCTATTAGACACTCCTACCTTGTCATACCTGTTCTACCTAGTAGATGTAAAGTCAGAGATGATGGGTCATCTTTGTACAGTATGAGCTAATCAATTAAATGTTTGCAGGAAAATTTTACTTTGTTTTTAATAGTAAAGAAAAGACCTTAATAGTACATAATTTAACATTTGGCGTCTGTGAATGCCTTAATTTTTTAAAAATAGATAAAGGTGTGTAGTACTATGCAAAATCAAAGGCTACCTTTCATTTATATGATTTCCAGTCAGACAAGTAATAACAAAGTACACGTTATTTAGTTTTCAGTATCATATTAAAACAGAAAATTGCACAGAAGCAACTCAATTTAACTTTCATTGTTTAACTTAGTGTGTCTGTCCTTTACCTTCATTGCCGCTTCTATTCTTTTCAATAGACTTGCTTTCAATTTTTCAAAGAAACCTGCAGGGATTATTTTCCTGAAAGTGTGCAGTCTTAGAAGCTGGATTCTTTTTCTCACAATCCAAGAAATCTCAATCATCAGTCCATAAAACCTTCCTCCACATGTCAGATGTCCAGTTTCGTTGTTGCGTTGCACATTTTCTTCTTTTTTATCTGTTTCCTTTTCGGAGTAACAGCTTCTTCACAGCTACACATTGTTTCAGAGCCGAGATGGTCTGAAACACCTGTGGATTTTTTAGATCTGTCACAAGCATTTTTCTCCTGTCTCTCAAAGGTAAAAACTTTAAGCACTGTTTATCTGGCGGTTGGACAGCTTTGGTGGTCTATCAGGTCTTGCACAATTATTAAAAGTCCTATAAAAGTCCAGGTAAATTATCATATATTTAATCTCCTCAGAAATATCCAATGAATAGTTTTTTTGTAGTGTAGTGTGTAACACATCTGCCTTCTGCACTGTAGACTGGGGTTCAGTCCCCCCACATTGACAAGCACCCTGCACTATACCAATAAGAGTCCCTAGGCAAGACTCCTAACACTACCGTTGCCTACCTGTGTAAAATGATCAAATTGTAAATCGCTCTGGATACGAAGATTGAAATTTGTAATTGTGGCCGTTTTGACTGGAAATTATAACAGTGAAGGGTGGTTTCACAGTGTTGTTGCACAGTGTTGTATTTAACTGTTTTTTATTGTACATGCCTTTATAAAGTGAGGTGAGGGGTCCTTATATTGAATGGGGAATATAGTAATCTTCTGTATGTGTCTATAAGTAGGCGAATGGTTCTTGATTTTCACATTTCTGAAATGCTCTCAATGAAAATCCACAATGACATTAGATATTTATTTTCCAAATTTGGTGTTTAAAGATATTAAAGGTTTCATCACATATTCTACGTATCCTCCATTGACCTTTGCATACTTGTGTGTATGTACAAGCTTTGATTCCTTTGTGGCAATAGTTAGGGCCAGATTAAGGTTGAGTTTGGGGTTAGGATTAGGATTACAGGACTGTAGGTCCTGGCAAGGGTGGTAAATCAGAGTGAATGTGTGTGTGTGAGTGTGTTTGTGCTGGGCTACTGCACTGGTGGCCTACAGCCAGAGGTCTGTTGGACTCTTGGCCCAGGCCCTCTTCCTGAGCGCTAAGCTGCTGAGGACAAGCTTCTCCTGGATTACTGGGACCCTGCTGCCATTTGGCGCCCTCCTTCAGAATATAAATAAATAAATAAAAGCCTCATCCTCAAAACAGCTGCTCGCTGGTGTGTCATGCTGCAGTGATGGGACTAAACAGAAGACGCTTTTGAAGATGGTTATAGAGAGAAAAAGGTGGTGGTCAAAGGGGAACAAAGATGGCCTAAAGTTCCTAAACTTTTTTTCTGGGTGGGGACAAAGTGTAAAGTTTATTGGGGGCCGAAGGCCAAACAGAAAAAATAGCTAGCTAGCAGCTTTTTGCATGCTACCAGTACACGTGTATATGAATACAGGGATGCACCAATATAGGAACTGTGGGCCAAAGTTGATAAGAGTTCTGATGTTTTTCAAGTACATCCAGTAATTGTATGCAAAATGTGATACCTCTGTATCTGTAATTATATGTGTTGTTGATCTTCTAAGGGAAACACATTTAGACAACACATTTAAATATACTCATTTTAGTCCACAAATTGTCAATTTGCTGAGAACATATTGGAAAACAAATGTGCCAGAACGTTTGCACAAGCAACATTTTTTGGTTGTTTTTTTTTCTTCAATATGCTTAGCTAATAAACAATTATGTATCACTTATTTTCAGCAAATCAACCAAACATAATTTGGTTGAAAAACTTTTGCACACAACTGCTTTTTGCTGATGCTGATGCCAATGGTGATACATAAACATTTATAAGATGTAGAAACATTGATTAAGATTGCAGAAAAATATAACATTTGTTTGTTATAAGGGTTATAAGGGCAGTAAAATGGATAATTACAAGCATTTCAGCACCAAGCATTGCTAAACGTTCAGCTCTTCTGGAGTACAATAATTATCAATGCAGTCAGAAATATCAATCAAATCTGAACATCTGTACAACACTGATATGATTTTGATATCATCCTGCATCCCTGTATGAGTATATTCTTTAAATACTCCAATGCTTTCCTTGCATATGAGGTATACCGATTGGACGGATAGAAAGGACTGAAGGTGCAGTGTGTTCAAGAAATGCTTTTGCACTTTACTTCTAGGCTGTGTGTTCTCTTGCGTTAATGCAGGGGTTAACCTGCAAAGGACTTGTGGAGGGTGGGGCTAGTTCTGCCGGGGGGGGCAGAAAGTGCTGAGAGTGAAAGAGAGAGGAGTGAGCAGAGTCAGAGAGTGAACTGATAGAGAAAACTCTGCTTATGTACAGTGTGGCTGTGGCCAACAACAGCTGGAGAATAAAGCACTGTGACTTGGGCAAAAGGTGTCTCGAATCTGCTTTCGCCCGTTTGTCACCACCTGTTACACCTGCCTAAATGACTATCACCCTGTTGCACTCACCCCAATCATGATGAAGTGCTTTGAGAGAATATTCACGACTCATATGCAGGAGACCATTCTGAACACTATACAGGGTGAGTCAAAAGTCACAGGACACAGTTTTATTTTATTTTGTTTTCTATGCTGTCACAAGCCTCCATGATGCGGTGCTGAAGGTGGTGTTTGTTGCGGATTTTTTCAGCATACACAATTTGTTTGAGATGACGCCTGTGACTTTTGACTCACCCTGTAGATACTCTCCAGTTTGCATACAGTCGGAACCGGTCCACAGACGATGCAATCAACGCTGCCCTTCACACAGCCCTCACACACCTGGAGGACAAGGACACCTATGTCAGAATGCTCTGTATTGACTACAGCTCAGCATTTAACACGGTCATCCCATATAAACTCTCAGAAAAGCTCCTCCCCCTCGGGCTGACACCTGCCCTCTGCAACTGGGTGCTGAACTTTCTAACAGAGAGACCCCAGTCAGTCAGAGTCGGCAGCCGCACATCCAGCACAAAAACAGTGAGCTCAGGGGTCCCCCAGGGCTGTGTACTGAGCCCCCTTATGTACATGCTCTTCACGTATGGCTGTGTGGCCTCCCAGAATAACACCAGCATCATCAAGTTCGCTGATGATAATACAGTCATTGGACTGATCACTGATGGGGATGAGACAGCATACAGGAAGGAGGTGGCTGAGGTGTTGGCCTGGTGTCAACAATCTTTCCTTGAATGCAGACAAGACCAAGAAAATGATTGTTGATCCAAGGGGGAAGTGGGAGCTGCACACACCTCTGTACATTAGTGAAACTGAGGTAGAGAGGGTGAAAACCTTCAAATTCGTCTGCATCCACATCAGTGAGGATCTCACCTGGTCTCACAATACACACCTCATCATCAGGAAGTCCCAGCAGCGACTGTACTTCCTGAGAAGGCCAAGGAAATTTGGCATGCCAGCCAAAATTCTCAGCACCTTCTACAGGAGCACGATCGAGAGTGTTATTACCAGCTCCACCGCGGTCTGGCATGGAAACTGCACTGCTCAGGACAGGAAGGCTCTCCAGCGTGTGATCAAAACTGCACTGCTCAGGACAGAAGGGCTCTCAAAACTCACAGTCCACCTCAGGAGCAGCCTTCCCCTCAATACAGGACACTTGTCACGCCAGGGTCATCAGGAGGGCCCACAACATCATCAGGGACAGTACACACCCCCAGCACAGACTCTTCACACTCCTACCTTCAGGAAGACGCTACAGGAGTGTCAAGTCCAGGACTACAAGACTGACCGACAGTTTCTATTCACAGGCTTGTGAACACCTCACTCACTACCTCTTCTTCCCTCCCAATCTGAACTGGTTTAACTTTTGGCCGACCTTGCAGTCAATAACTGCTACAATTGTTTATATCTGTTACCTGCAACATGCACTTTATGAACCGCTGCTCTACATACTTGCACATACGCACATGTAACTTTAATTTCTTTCAGCTTTGCCCATAAAATTGTTTTTTTTTAACTATTTTTACTACTGTTTTGACTGTTACTCTTATATCCTTATATTCTCTATTTTTATATTTTTCTTTTTTTTATTCTGAGATTATATTAAGGTTATATTTGTTGAATGTAGGGACAGCAAAGTAATTGCTTCACTGTACCGTGTAACTGCCTGTTTCTGCTGTGCATATGACAATTAAACTCTTGAATCTTGAATCTGTTTTAGGCAACATCAAATGTCTTGACCAGCAGGCCTCAGTTTGGGCAGATCTGGCTTAGATATGACAGAAACAGAGTGGTGGCCTAAGAAACAGTGGTGGTCTTACAGAGAAAAAGACAGCCTGCTCTCGAAAAGGACAGTTTTTCAAGCGTTCTTTAGCATGGGAATGGCTCTTTGTAGAACCCTGAGTTCTATATAGAACCATTTCATGCTCAAATGGTTCTATGTGTGGTTAAATGGTTCTTCTGTTTGATGGAGAATGTGTTGTATATGGTTAAGGCGAGAGGTTCAGATCAGTGAGCAGCAGTTTGGTTTCATGCCCAGAAAGAGTACCACAGATGCAATTTTTGCATGGAGAGTGTTGGTAGAGAAGTACAGAGAAGGTCAGAAGGAGCTACATTGTGTCTTTGTGGATCTAGAGAAGGCATATGATAGGGTGCCAAGAGAGGAACTGTGGTACTATATGAGGAAGTCAGTTGTAGCTGAAAAGTATGTTAGGGTGGTGCAGGACATGTATGAGGATAGTGAGACAGTGGTGAGGTGTGCAGTTGGAGTGACAAATGGTTTCAAGGTGAAGGTGGGGTTACATCAGGGATCAGCTTTGAGCCCCTTCTTGTTTGCAATGGTGATGGACAGGTTGACAGATGAGGTCAGGCAGGAGGCTCCATGGACCATGATGTTTGCAGATGACGTTATAATCTGTGGTGAGAGTAGAGAGCAGGTGGAAGAGAATCTAGAGAGGTGGAGGTTTGCACTGGAGAGGAGAGGAATGAACGTTTTTGGTGCTATATAGAACCATTTTCAAAAAAGGTCTATATGTAACCATATACGATATATTCTACATCAGTCTGAAGTACCATTTAAGTGTGAAATTGTTCTACAGATCTCCAAAAAGGGTTCTTCTACTTGTTAACATCAAGCTTGTTAGAACCATTTTCGAGCCATGTACAGCACAGTCTCATCAATCTGAAGAAACATTTCACTATGCAAAGAACCAATTAAGCATGAAATGATTCTATATTGAATTCAGGGTTCTAAATAGAACCATTCCTTTTACTAAAGAACCTTTCAAGGACTATCATTTAAGTGTCTAGAGAGAAAAATGAGAGCCAGATAAAGGGGTGTGGGCTAGACAGATAAAAGCAGGGAGAGAGGTACACAAGCAGACACAGTAAAGAACTGCACTCCCACTATGATAGAAAAGCGGAATATTTTGATATCCACAGTCAAAATGATAACAGCTCGTTACTGAGCTGTTCACTGAAAAACCACACGCTGTCCTTACGGCCACACTATGCTTCTCATACGCATCACGGCACGGACTAAAGCACGTTCGCAAGCAGCCTGCAGCAGCAATCCGTGCCAATGACTGATTTTGGGGCGTGTCAATGTTAAAAAAGACAGTTTTCCAAAAGACTACATTTCCCAGAAACCCGGTGGAAGTGAGGAAAAAAACGTTTCTGAACTCCTGATTTCAGCGGCTGTCGCTGATTGGCCGAGTCATTAGCAAGGGAACGCCCACATGACCACATTAGGCGTTTTACATCGCCAGCCGGGCCACGCCCACTTCGCAACTATGACGCAATCGTGTGAAAGCGTGAGAGGGGGGTCCGTACTGCACGCGCTCACAGCGGGGAGCAGCTGCAGCAGCGAGCAGGAGCAGTCACTGCATCGCCACCGAGAGCCCGAATAAACACCCACCCTCAGCACTTTCGCCCTCCAGACACTCAAAAAAGGCATCCAGTAACATAACCGAGCGACAATGGTGGACCGCGAACAGCTGGTTCAGAAAGCCCGGCTGGCCGAGCAGGCTGAGAGATACGACGACATGGCAGCTGCCATGAAATCGGTAAGTACGCCTGAAAAATGTGGGAAAAGTTGACCGGTGGGCTAAATTCACCTTTATGTGATATTTGGCTGTTTTGTGGTTGCTCAGTTTTAGGCGGTCTCAACGTCTGAAACGCCTCACATCCAAAACGTCTAACGGCTTTAACGGCTTTTTCTAGCCAAACGTTCAGAAATTGAACACAAGCGGTTCAAAAGCGGCCAACGAACGTTCCAAAATCCCCCTTTAGCAGCACAATATCGCGCTGAAAGTCAGCTTCTTACTCGCCCGCTTCTCGTTCGAATGTTCCCGTTCCACCTTAAATGGTGCAGCCTAAAATCTAACTGCTGCACCGTTTAAGGTGGAACGGGAAAATTCAAGCGAGTATGAAGCTGACTTGGCCCAATGTGACCGGTCCAGTTTGACGGACCGCAGTTGAGCTTCGTACAGTGTGGCAAGTCGGGTTTTTTTCCCCTTTTCACTCAAACCTCACCCCAAACGTCTCGTTCTGGACGTTTATCGTGGACGCGAAACGGTCCGGTTTGACTGGACAGCGTGTGGAGTGAAAGCGGGCTGTTTGATGTCGGGGCGGTGCCTTGTGCCAGAACGAACCCTGGACTAACCACATCGCCATAGAAGGACCGAGGGTCAAAATTACGGACCACGAACAGGAAAGGAGGCACACTTTCTCTCACATTCATAACGCACCGTAATTCAGCTAAAACGTGTAAAATGTGACCCAGAAATACGTTTTTCACAGTCAAGCGCAGTGTGCAGTCGACGCCTGTCGTGTGGTTTTTGGGGAAGGTGCGTGTCCCGGTCTGAAGGATGCGGTGATGTTCCTAAAAAATCTGGCCAAAAATGCCCCGTACAGCTCTATAGGCGTGTCTCGGACGGTTGAAATGAGCCAAACCCCGAGGTGAACATGCCTTTCATATATATATAATGTGTGTGTGTGTGTATATATATATATATATATATATAGGCAATATGCATGCTAGAGGCGTTTCTGTCTTACTAGGTGTGTCATGGTGCAGTAGCGACTGTAATGCACCATTTCTTACAATCCATCAACCCTCACCCAGAAAGGATAGGATCACACTGTACTATTAAGAAAAAGTCTGATCCGAAGCCATCATAATAGCACTGTGCCCCACCCACCTTCTCTCTAGCCTGTTTTAACAATGCATACCACCTCCAGCACATTGAACAAACCCTTTTTACGAATCCTAACACCTACATCTCACCGACTAAACCATCCATTATAGGCCCAAATAATCATAATAAGAAAAGGCGCATTGTGGGCTAAACTGCTGTTGAGGTGTCGCCTCAGGCTAACGAATCCCCTTGTGAGTGGAAAAGTGCACTGGTCCATTAGGAAGCGAGGAGGACAAGAGGCCATCCGCTGATGAAAAAATGCTCCGTCATGGTCCGACTGTGGCTTTTCTTGGGGGAGGGTGTAAGCCAGCATCCCTTATCTTTAAATGGGACGTGACTGAGGGAACAAGACGAAGTGCGCTGCTCTCTGATGCACCATCAGATATGCCATTAGTGCGTACCGGTGGCCATTAGGATTTTAACCTTTTCAACAGATGGGTTAGGCTTATTATTAGGGATGAAGTGATTAGGGAATTCTGGGCCAGATGATGATTCCCAATTTTTTCTGTACGTATCTGCTGATGCTGTTACACAGAAAATCTAGACATTGGTACATAGTCCGCCTGGCTTGGCATTGTGGAGGGATGTATATTTGTATCTAAACAGTTACAAACACAGGATACTGAATAAAAAACAGGCCGTTTAGCCCAGCGTCGTCGAAATATTTCACTCTTCCCAAGGACAATAAGTGCATCATCAAATATCAGATTTATCGGCCAAACCTAGTCACTGGCCCAATGGTAAAATAAAAAAAAAAAATTATCTACCAAAACTAATATGATTGTGTTATCATTGTGCATCCCTCCATGTTACATAGTCGTTAAGTAGGTATTATGCTCTGTTTTACTCGTATGGCTCTTATGACTTTTGCGTTTAATAGAGATAGAGAAGGGTATAAATCTCCCCTTTTGGCATGTTTTCCGAAGGTGTCTGTATCAATGATGATTTCACATCAAAACTGAGCAGAATGGAACCTGATTGGTTCTGAGTTTTACAGCTTACCCAATCTTAAGTGTCCAAAAATGCTTGAACAGCAGCTCTAAAATCTCGGCTAATGTTAATACCTCCATATTCATCCTTAAGATATTCACTTGAGGTAGTGGCGCTATTAGCTGTGTTGAGTCATTCTCAAGATATGCCATTTGGTTTCAGGCACTCAGCAAAAGTGAATTGCCTTCGTCCTCCCTCTTCGAAAGGGCATGCCTAATGACAGTTAGATGTTCCAGTAGATGCAGGTGACCCCGCTGTCTGGAAACCAAGGCTAGGGTGTGGATGAGATCCGGATGGGAGAAGCTTATCCTAGATTCGTCAAATACATGCTGTCATTAGGAGGGTCCCTCTGCAGCAGAGGACCGGCAGGGTGTGTCAGAAGCCACGCCCATTTTTCTGTGGGGAATCCCCGACTCCTCTCTGACCTAATAAAATATCATAATCCCTCCTGTGACCCAATAAAATGACACAATCCCATCTTCACATCTAATGTAATAAACTAATCAGAGTGATGGGAGAGGGTTTCGTGTCTACAACATCAAGCGGTAGTATTGCTGTATCACAGCAGTGACGCCATGACTGCACTGCTATGATCACTATCACTGCTGACTAATATCACTATTAATTGCTTATTACTACTAGCCGACTGCTTCTTACTAGACTGTTACTATTACTGCTAGTCTACGATAAGTATACAAATTGCCATACTATTTGTCCTTGACAATAGGTTTTTACAATAGGTATATTTTACATGATTATAAATGGTTTGATAGAAAACATTTCAAATAGACTGGTATTAATAAGGTACAGTTTTACGTAAAGCACCGTTTCATGCACACAAACACACATATGTGTGTGTGTGTGTGTGTGTGTGTGTGTGTGTCCTCCATGAATGACAGCAGCATGTGATGTGTAGGCCCTGTTGTGGTATCGCACCCTTTTTGTGTTTGTCTACCAGTTGGCAAATGTATTCTGACATGTTGTGGCCTGGCTGTCATGCTGGTGTTACATCTTCATGCCTTTGGGTCAGGGTTTAGCTCAGGTCAATTACATTTATTCATCAAAAACAAACTGTTTTCTCCCCTCATAAATCAAGGCGTCAGTGATGGATACATAAAGCTGTAGATTCCACCACCATGGCAGGAAATTCTGGTAATTTATCTAAATCTTCAGATGATAAGTGTCTTTGGCTGTCTGTGGTGTAGGGACTATATTAAAAGCAGTTATTTAAAACTCACATCACTGTAATTGATAATGTACAGATGTATGCAAATGACACTCCTGGTCAAATGACATTTCCACTCAACAAAACAAGTTCTGCACATTTTAATGCACAATTATTGTTTACTAGCTACATTTAGGAAGACAAATAATAAAATGTGGCCTGTGAAAAAGGAATTATATACATACATACATATATATAATTTTATTATTAGTTTTTTTCTTCAAATACGTTAAACCTAGCAAGTATATAGAAATTGTGCACTAAATTTAGCAGAAAAATACAATTTTCTGTTTTCTGTAGAGAAGCTAATTTTTAAATCAACAAAACATAAATTGACCAGAGATGTTTGAACGTTTGGTTGCGACTATAAGTGCATAATTCTAATATCCACCTCTTACATAACTACTTAGTGCTTTTGTTTTTTTAAGAGGGTCAAAAATAGATAGAATTGAGATGTGACTAAAATGTGATTCTCTGGTAAACCTTTTTATATAAAATATATTTAAAGATATTTATATGAATAATTAAAGCTTTACCACAACTGAAGCAACACTCAAGTCAGCTAAGTTCATGTCCTTCAGTTTCAAGACATGAAGTCTCTCTTTAATAGGACCACTCTTTGTCATGATGTCATGTTACTTATAGCAACACGCCACCCAACCTCCGGTGCTGTCACTCAGTAATTCTATCACGCTAAACCTACACTGAATGGATTGATGTACCTACTGCCCTTGGTATAAACAGATTATGCTGTATTTTAGAGGTAGCAAATTGTGTGAGATGTGATGTACATATGTACTTCGAAGCATGTGCCATATGGGTGTGATTGAACTGTGGGAAACACTATTGAGTACATGGTGCTCGGCCTCCCACTCTCTTGCAGCAGGAACCACCGCAGCCATGGCTCTGAGACACAGGCGTCCGGCAATTAATGTTTTTTTCACAGCCTTCTAGTTATAAAGCATTTATGTATTTTATTTTTAGAAGCATGCAGCAGCTTCAGTGATGTTTAAAAAATTCAGTCACTTCGTGGTTATATAACGACAGTGTGCTACTTCAAGCCCCCCTCCCCCCCTTCCAGTTTCTTTCTTCATTCATACATCCATTCCTCTCCCCGCAGTCATTTACTCATTATGTGTCTCTAATGCACCGATCACATTCACAGTGTCACACCAGGTGGCCCTCAGTGTCTCTCTGCCTCCCTCATCATGGAAGAAGGGTTGTCGCATCACATTCATGAAAAAGTCAGCGAAAGATACTGTCAGAATACAGAGGCAAGGACTAAGGCAGATAGACTCGCTTTAAGTGCAGTGGAACTAGTGTTGCATGATGTATCAGCAGCTGATTATTATATTATTCAGATTATTAAATGAGAAAATGTATTTATTATTATCAGTCCAGTATTAGAATTATAGCCAACCAGTAATTTGACATCACTTTTTCCATTTCCATTCTTTTAAATTCACTCCAATGTAAAATATTTACAAAAGTAACATGTATATGTTAATTGGCATGTATGATTTAACTGTGTTATCATGATCCATCTTTTGGAGTCTTATGCTCTGCCCTTGTCAAATTATGTTATATTTTGCAAATGAATAGTAATTGTGCAAATCTGTAGAGGATGTGTTCATCCATCCAGTTCACATAAGCGTGTAATTTGACCAGGGGCACCCAAACTTGCTTACTACTCTATATGAATCTGCAATGCTTAAACATTTTTAAATGGGGGGGGGGGGGCAAAAAAAAAAGATATATTTATATATATTGGCACTTTCCTAAGCAGAACACCATGTTACATCAAATGGCATAAATAGATAATGGAGTAAATATGGCATAAAATACATTTTTATTCTTGGTCATTCATTCCTGCAGTCTGCGCAAACACCACTACCATTCATTACCATCCTGTGCCATCTACATACTGGAGTCTCAACTTGGACTTTGGTCTAGTAAACGTTTTCTATATTTAGTGTCTAATTCTGAACAGAGTGATATTTAGAACACAATTATTCCTCAGAAAAGCCTTAGTACTGTTGAGCGTTATTCATGTTCTTTTTTGGGGCTTATGCTTGTTGTCATGCTTGTGATGGGAAGGTTTTGATATTTAGATATAGCACACGCTACTAAAAAGAACAGGCTTTATGAGGGAACAGAGGACTTCTTTTATGATTGTGCTATCACTAGTTTCCCAGCCAGACCCCCTGGCCTACAGAGCACAGATCAAACAAGGGCACTGAAGAGCCTGTTACCAAAGCTGTTGTGCAGATTTTCATTGCTTCAGGCTTGAAATAAATAAATAGATAGTGGACGGCAGGGAAATATTCATTAATTAAAGTAGCTTAATTTGCATTTGGTGTGATTCTGATTTGGATATGTATGCCAGATGTGGAGGAGATTCGTTTTGGCAGATGCAGAATAATTCGGATGTAGTTAGAATACAGAGTTAAGTGGGTGTGAGGACGTTGAATGGCAATGTTTTTGGTTATAGGGTATTGTTATCATTTGATATCTCCCACAGTAGACACACCTGTAGGTCTGTTCCTATTCTAGCCTTATGCATCTTCCCCCTAAAGCAAGACAGCACATCCCTTTATTGAAGCCAGAGTATGTAACAATGCAGTGCTGTTTGGAGGGGAAAGCCAAATACTTTTTTTTTTCTCCCCCCCAACTTGGCCTGGTAAATTGTGCCAGTTCATAAAGGTTTCAAAATTCATGAATGCCGTATCAGATGTTATCTAACGGAACAAAATGTACAAGAGCTGCAAGATGCATGCATAACAAAGTGGTAACTAATTTCTGTGATTCTTTAACCACCATTTAGACCACATGTCTGTCTCCTTATTGAATTGTTTAAAGGGGGCTTTACATAACCAGTGAATTATTTGACTCGTTTTAAACAGCACCTTTGCTTTTTGTCAAGTTCCTTATGTCTTGTATTCTTCTGTTTAAGGAAGCTTGTATGGCTGAGTCATCATAAGCAACTAAAAGGACATTGCAGTCTTACTGAAGACATTCAGATATTGTTGTGATTGTTGAAGATGTGAGTTGTCAATCTCTCTATAGACCTCTTATTTTCTCTCACACAGATCCTTATGCATTGTTTTTCGCTTCCTTCTACCTTTCATCCCTCTGCCTTCCCTTTTTTCTAGCTCATTTGTTCTCCTTGCCTTGCCTTTTCTTCCTTTCACCATTTCTCAATTTGTCATAACCTGCAATCAGGGTCCAAAGTCCAACGCTTGCTCATTTAACGGCTGGCTGCCAGCTTTACGATGGGTCTTATGATGCAATGTGCACCGCAATGTGCCGTGAGATTAGAGCGAGAAATCTCAGCACAACTACAAAGAGCTTGTGGACAGTTACATCCATGCAAAGTGTTGCAGCACTGATTGTGAAATGCAGCTGTAACCATTACACTCTTAGTTACTTGAGTGCCTATAGCCATGGCTGCACCATAGCAGGACTGACAGTTGTTTAGCAAGATGGCATACTTTGTCCATATTGTCTGAATATATATATATATATATATATATATAATCACCACATGCTTACTCAGTATTGAAATGTAAACCCGATGAATCCAGATTCCAGGAAAGAGAAACTTACTATTTATGTAGTTTTTAAGTATTCCAGACTGCCCTTTAGACAATCTTTACCCAGCTAAAGTTGCTTAAATAAAGGCAGTCAACCTGTAATCAAAACTGCCATTTTTACTATGTTAGCTCATGTCCCTGGTCATATCAGCACAATTCATATTGTCCTATTTAAAAGCCAAAATTACCTGTAATGTTCCATCAAGTGTATTGTTGTTTTCCCATCTCTAATACGTCTTCTCAGCTTTGATTGTCTAAAAGTAATGATAAATAATATCGTGATTCACATCCCTCACCACCCCCACCTGTCATCAAAAGAATCATGACGCATCACTAGGAAATACGTCATAGTACAGAAGGAAATGTGTTCTGATTTCTAATTCAAACTGACTTTGTGATCTGTCAGGGCTACAGAATGTAATAAATCAAAACTGCTGTTTGACACCAGTAGTGGTGTAAATGATCTGTTTCCCTGCTGTAGACATATTGAATGTTTAACTTCAGGTCCAGTCTTTCCTCACTTCAAGATTTAACCCATTCATTTCCATTTGAAATTCTGAATTTCCTGTGTTCTATAAGTTTTTTTGTGATTTCCCAAAGAAATTTTCATCATTCAAACTATACTACTGAAGAGTTATGTTAGTTAATTTATGATATTAAAAATAGCCTTTTGGTCACATGGGACGAATGATTTTTAAACTGAACATGTGAAATTATACTTTTCTTTTCTTTCTGCTTTATGACATATTTCAATATGGTATCGGGCAGAAACATTTCCATTGTATCACAGATGGGTGATGAGACAGGATGTTGGTCAGTATTATTTCTCTCCACCTAACGGTGTATGGTGATGTTTTAAAAAAATAATGAAAAGGTGGGCAAATGACATTAGATTTTGAAGGAACCTCCACAGGAAATCAATAATAGCGTCGTTTAAATGAGACGATATGATGAACTATTCTTACAAGACCAGGGACAGATCAATTGTGATTTTAGGTTGTTTAAAGCATAAATAAATAAAAGCAAATGAATACAGCTAGGTCTTTTTTTAACATCTAGATCACCCCCCCCCCCCCCCCCCAAACATATGCATTTATATTACATTTGATCGCAGGAGTGCTTATGA
The DNA here is from genome assembly GCF_015220715.1 of Pygocentrus nattereri. Taxonomy (NCBI): domain Eukaryota; kingdom Metazoa; phylum Chordata; class Actinopteri; order Characiformes; family Serrasalmidae; genus Pygocentrus; species Pygocentrus nattereri. The sequence continues at coordinate 10,447,168 of NC_051233.1, read as the reverse complement.
GTGCAGTGTTGGTTGAGCACTGCAGTGCATTTGATTCTCAGGAGATGGCTGGTGAGGTGTAGGAGGCTCAAAAGAGCCTGTAAGAGAGGAAAGGTCATGTGGCTATGGGGGATATGAACTGGCCGATGGAGTAAAGGATCATCTTCACTAACACAGCTGCTGCTGCCAGCGAACCAGCTAGCTGCAGCCTTTTCCTTCTTTACCCAGCCCCCACCCTGCACACCCACACACTCTAATGCACTTCTGCACTGAGCTCACACACGCGCACTCCGTCACATACATGAACATGCACAATTTCTCCCTTTAACACCCACTCGCATATGTATTAGCTGCCTTTACTGTAAGGCACACATTTGTGCACACTACTCTTGAATGTATACATGAACATTTACATACACACTGTGCATCTCTGCCAGTGTGTGGACACTGTTGCTGTATCCAGGGTGGTAGAGTGCCCAAACAAAGAAGATCACTCTGTTTCTATGGAAACAGAAGATTGTGTGCGATATGTTGCTCTTTGCTTACTCTCACCGTCCAGAAAATAAAGGTGTGTGTGAAAAAACTGTGATGAATCATATTGTCCTTTGAAATGCTGAGATTCTTTAGATTTCTGCAGTTGCACGTTTCTGTCCAGCTGTTGAATGAAATTGAAGCAATAGCTATATGTGAATTTGGCTGTTTCAAGAGAATACAGCTCTCTATGTCTGTAGCTCAAGATCAGCAGCAGGCACTTTATATTTACCATCTTAAATCATGTTATATATTCTTGTTTGATAGCATAAAGGTACATTTTAATTTCTTAATATGGCCACTGGTTCCTGCTGCCTTTTGTCATGTTACCTAGCAACAGCCAAGCATGACCTGAATCGCATGATCAGTCATTTGACTTTTTTCTACGTTATCATTTACGTTATTTATTCAGTATTTCCATTGTAACTCTTTCTTTCATCATAACATTTCTTTTTTTATTGGTATAAAAAAAATCTTAAAACAGGTTTGACAGTTTGTAAGATTTTATTTGATATTTGTCATTACCATTAAGTCATGTTTATGCTATATGTCAAAATACACCTGAACAATACATGGACAGACATGTATTTTTTTTTTTTTTTTTTTTTTTTTTCTTACATCCTTTTATTTTCTGTGTGTACTTAACATGTAGTCATTCATTTTTCTTTCCTATTCTTTAACCTCTCTTTATCTCTTCAAATTAAACAGGCAGTATTTCTTACTATACCTTTTTAAGACTGATATCCCTAAATGATCTTTAATCCTAATTGTACTCTGCCTCATTCAAAAAAGTGTTCTGGGCTAAACACTCCTTATAACTTCAGTGTGACATCACAAAAAGTTATTTACCCTTTAATATGTCCATATAGTCCTGCTTTTGAGAATCATAGTGTATTAAATGGAGTTTTGTTCTTGGAATGAGAAGAGATAAACAAATTAGATAAACAACTTAGTTATACTTGTTCTCTTGCGGTTTAAATAAAGAGTAATTTGTCTGGAGACAAGAGCCAGAAGGAGGATTGTGTGTGTGTGTGTGTGTGTGTGTGTGTGTGTGTGTGTGTGTGTGTGTGTGTGTGTGTGTGTGTGTCTGAGTATGACCTTGCAGTCTGTAACCAGTGACATAAAGAATTCTGATTTGGTTTTTATCATTTGATCAGCTTACAGGGTAGGAGAAAATAGTAGGGAGGCAACGAGCAGAGGAGCCATCTCTCTTTGTAGAGAGGAGCACTTGTCATGTGTCATTCTCTATATTAAGTTTAGAAATGACTCATAGGGATAGTGGCTTCTCTTTCAGTTGCGAGGAGACCGAATGATGCAGCAGAAAAGGCAGTTCTTCCAGAAGGTAGCACAGGAGATAGCAAATGAGAGAGGGAGGAGATCAGAAACTGAATTATAGCCAGAAATCCTCCTGCTGGTAAATTGTTAAATTACAGCACAGCAAATTACTGGCAAGGAACAAGTTGGAGGTTTACTGCATACTGTGTTACTGTTGCAGTTCTGAAAACCTTTACATTCTTCTTTTTATTTTAAGAGGACTAAAATACAGTCTAAAACATCTAGGCTAAAATATAGCATGGTCATTACTCTATTTGTCTTGCACCATTTTCTTTTGCTTGTTTAGAAAGCTCTGGTTAATCAGAATGAGAATCCTTTATTCCCTCCCAAAGGGAAATTGCAGTTGTTACAGTTGTAACCATTTATGTAAAAGAATAAATACTTTAAGAATTCAAAACAAAGATAGAGAAAAATTGCAATAAGTACACGAGATTTAAGTACTTATGAATATAGTAAAGTGGCGGTGACTGTAATAATAAATATGAATAATCTAGTATAAAGCAGTTCAAATTATTGTACCTCTGAGTTTTTGCACACAATTATTATTATTACACATATGAACAGTTTGGTATTGAGTTTTGCGCAGATGAACCACACTTTGTGAATCACACACTGAGGGATGAGTTATAGAGTTTGATGGCCACAGGTAAGAATGACTTCCTGTGGCGCACTGTGGTGCATTTCGGGACAATGAGTCTTGCACTGAATGTGCTCCTGTCTCTCATCATTACATTTTCAATAAACAAGAGGTTCCTCAAATTTCCCCAAATACTTGAATCTATCTTTTTTTTTTCACGCAAACCTATGCAGTTTCATCATTCTAGAGCAACACCTCTTGCATCACTGAGGTACGATACTAATTCTCAAGTGCTGTTGACATATGCAGCCAGTGGTATATGCAACGCAATGCTGTGGTACCTATAAATATCCACTTTTCAAATCCTTGGAGCAGAAGTTATTGGTTGAATTCCTCCATAAAACTACAAAGGCCACATACAACCACTTCATTCCCTCATCTCGACCTATTCAGTGCTTTCATAAGATTTTACGCTGATCGAGAATCAACGAGAATCGAGTGTCCACTCCCTTTTCATCATCACTAGTGTTATAAGAAAGTAAAAACTGCTCTCAGGTCAGGGTCCTACACCACCCTTTTTCATTGAGCATTTTTCATTAGTTGTCAGAGCAAACGGAGAGGGGATTACCAGTGATTACTAATGCTTTGGCAGTGCCAAAAATGCTCAGCCACCGTCTCATGGGATGAAGTGAGGTTAGAAAAAAAAAAAAGAAGTGAGGATGGAAAAAAGCTTTTCTGTTTGGTTTGTTTTTTGGGGGTTTTTTTTGTTTGTTTGTTTATTATTTTCCTCTCCTACACTTTTTTTTCTTGTTATGGCAGTGTGGTTTTTAATGACAGAATGCTATTTGGGGCTGGTTAGCATCATACCAACGATAAAGTGCTATCTGAACTTGTATTCAGCCCTAAATGAGCTCCTTTCATTTGTACGTCCTACCAATTTCTGTGCCGTTCACTGGGTGAAAACATGGAGATAAAAGCAGCTTAATTCAAGCAATTAGATCAGCGGTGGTTAATTCTTTGGTCAATTTAAAGATCGTTTAAATGCCCTGCGAGTGTTTTTATCAGGGATCTATGATGTCTAAAGCAAATGTCGAAGAAAGGGAGGGGTTAAGATTTTTACTCCACTGCCATCGCTATTTCACAAGGCAAAGCTATTTATTGTCCTCCTGCCTCTGAATTTTAATTCTAGCCACTCTCAACTACATTTATTGCTTTGTGAGTGTGACATGCAGAGAATTATGTACATTTATAACTGTTGACAATATGTTTGCCTTAATTATATACAGGGAAATAGAAGTGAAGGGCCTTTTTCTCCTCCAAGATTATGTGCATTGGCAATGTGGAGGATATGTAGGTTTAGATATCTACCTTATTTCAAGAAAAAAGGCAGAAACATTTGATGGCACTTGATTTTAAATAAAGGAAAGACATTAAAGGTTTTGTTCTAAAACACAATTTAAAAAGTACTGTCATGAATTTTCTTTTTTTATTATATATGTTTGGAGTGGGGTTTGGAGTGAAATATCAATTCTATGTTATAATTAATTTGAACTTTATTAGATAAATCTACATATCGTTGCTGTTGGAAGAAAACCTTATATCTCCATTTTTGGCATTTTTCAGTTTTTGACATAATTTGAAAGTATCTGTTACTCTTTACATTGTTAAAAACATTGAAAGTGAAGTAGGTTTTTTCCTTCACCTGTAAAATTACTATTTTGGAGATACAAGGTTTTCTTCCGACCTTTTTTATTTATTTATTTATTTATTTATTAATTAATTAATTAATTAATTAATTACCAAAAGCCCACACCATCTGAAATGCACTTTATCTTTCTTCTGTCTCCTAGGTGACAGAGCTGAATGAGGCACTATCCAATGAGGAAAGGAATCTTCTCTCTGTGGCCTACAAGAATGTGGTGGGAGCTCGTCGCTCCTCTTGGCGTGTCATCTCCAGCATTGAGCAGAAGACCTCAGCTGATGGCAACGAGAAAAAGATTGAGATGGTCCGCGCCTACCGCGAGAAGATTGAGAAAGAGCTGGAAGCCGTGTGTCAAGACGTGCTCAACCTCCTCGACAACTTCCTGATCAAGAACTGCAGCGACGCCCAGCATGAGAGCAAAGTGTTCTACCTGAAGATGAAGGGAGACTACTATCGCTACCTGGCAGAGGTGGCCACCGGCGAGAAGCGAGCTGCCGTGGTCGAGTCCTCCGAGAAGGCGTACAGCGAGGCGCATGAGATCAGCAAGGAGCACATGCAGCCGACACACCCCATCCGCCTGGGTCTGGCCCTCAACTACTCCGTATTCTACTACGAGATCCAGAATGCGCCTGAGCAGGCCTGTCACCTGGCCAAGACGGCTTTCGATGACGCCATCGCCGAGCTAGACACCCTGAATGAGGACTCCTACAAAGACTCCACCCTCATCATGCAGCTCCTGCGAGACAACTTGACACTCTGGACGAGCGACCAGCAAGACGACGAAGGCGGCGAGGGCAACAATTAAACAAGGGCAGAAGAGGTGAAGACCTTCGAAAAATACCCGTTTCCTAGCCGTAACACAAAACACGCGTGCTCACAAAACAAAGAAAATCAAAAAAGAAAAACAAAAGCTAAGTGAAAAATTTACAAAAGGGGGCCTGGTGGAACTTTGGCAGCCACTTTTGCTGATGGTTACTACCACAGCTGCAGTTCTCTTTATTTTTCCACAAGTTACCAAAATTAAACAGATTAAAAACATGAAATCTGAATAGAAATAGCAGTTAAATAAGAGGTATGTGTCGCATTTAAATTAATAAACCATGATAATAATAAAGATTACAAACCCTGCTTCCTTGGTTGCCTCTGCAACATTTGCCAAAACACCACTTTGAGGAAGAAAAGCCTGTCAGTAAGTCAGTCAGTACTAAATGACTTGGGTTGAAATACACCCCAAACACTGGCATAGGGACTGTTCTTGTCGTGAAACATGAAGTTGAGCTGCTTATTTATAAGAGAGGAGGAAGTGTTGTGAACTGTCAGGGGAAGACATATTAAAGCTTGAGCAAAAAAAATGAAAAAAGACAAAAAAAAAGTATACATGAAGTAAAAACTTGAATGTCATTGCCTCGCAAAAGTACGTTTGCAAGCAGGCTCCAGTGAGTGTGAAAGGGTGTTTTTTTTTTTTTGGTCTCTGTTAAATATATTTGTGGATCCTGATGTGTGCCCAACAGTCAGTCGTTTCTTTAAAGCCGTCATGGCAATTGGAGATACTCAAAATATGGTAATTTAAACATCACTGTGGTTGCAAGTTGCAAGTCTACTGCTCAAGAAACAGTAGTTTACCTATAAAACAACCTAGTATAGTTTTCCAACCAAGTAAGTACAATGCTCCATTAAAAGTTGAAATTATTGTCCTTTTCATGAAAACTAAAACTGTTCTTATTATCATTGTTGTTATTATTATTGATATCATTTGGACATTTAGGATATTGAGCTTGAATAAAGATTTATTAAGCGTCATTACAATATACTACCATATACTACAGCATATATGATATATAATCTAACTCGTAATGACTTTACTTCAAAACATAGTCTCTCCTAGCAAAGAACTGTAGAAAAAATATCGGAAAAAAACAAAACCTCCCCCCAAAATGAATTCTCTTAAGCAATCCCTAATCACCTGGATCCCTGCTGTGATACACTGAATGGAATTCACTGGAACCATTGGCTGTTTTTATTTCCTCTTTTTCGCTGGACTGAAAGTACAATTAAAGACAGAACACTGGCAATGTCAATATGGGAGATGATCTGAAAGCAGCTCTGAGGTTTGTGGTATTTTTTTTTTTCCTCCTTTTTTTTTTTTTTTTACTTTTTTAATTTTCAAAAAATAATGCACTTGCCTATTATACTGTTTCTCAGTGTAAGATGATTACTGCTCCAATATTCTCGATAATACAATATTGTGCATGCTGGTGATGTATTTATATACTGTAGCTTGACTTTATTAACTTAAAAAACTGTAGATGTTATGTATTCATATGAACAAGTAATGACTAGAATTTCAATCTGATTATTTTCTATTTATTACTTTCTATTGGATTGTTTAAATTTCTTTTTTTTTTCTTATAATTTTTTTTTCCTTGCTGAAGTTGGCTATACCAAAACAGTGATTGTTAACCATAAATTGATCTGTTATGGGCGTTGCTATAGTGACATGCGATTCTTGTATTTGGGTTTTATTAAACAAAGGAGTGAAAAGACAAAAAAAAAGACAAAAACACCAGTGTTAGCTTAACCCGTTCTGTCTGGTGTTTTATCTTGGTGAAATTAAGGTCACAATGTAAAACGATTAATGTTGTTCTCTGAATGACGTTTCCTCTCGTGCTTTTTTTCCCTGTCATATTATACAGTGAGATGTTGAAGATTGATCAGTGTTTATCATTTTCTTCAGAATCTGCGTTTCTGTAAGGAAATCAGTCATGGACCATAATTTACAGTTTTCTTTTTTTCTTTTTCTTTTTTTAAGCTTTTTTTGTTTTTACTTTTAGCTGTCTCTCCTGATATCTTAAATGTGAGTCATGTAGCGGATGCTCAAGAGAAAAAATAACAATAATAATAATAATGATGATAATAAAAAGTGAATTAAAACTTAACAACGTTCTTCTAACCACAGTTCAGTGCTGCTGTTGTTGTATTCCAGATGAGTCACATCTGCATGACATCATCAAAGGAAACGTGTTTGTTTTCCTGAATGTGTTGCTGCTTTGTCACAATTAAAACTGTTTTGGGTTGTGTGGTAAACCGATTTCAGTATAAAATGGCTGGATTTGTATGTGAGCGATATGCAGAGCATAGATGGATGGACAACGAGAAAGAGAGTCATTGACAAACAGAGTAGTGTGTATGCTGGCCTGCTG